>NC_021165.2:69708742-69708973 GCF_000331145.2 Cicer arietinum | reverse complement strand
TATGGATTATGGATACTCACTTAAAAAAGATTGATGGATAAGATTTTTTATTCTTTAAATTAACTAATGAGTATTACGGATAACTTCAAGCAATAAATTATATCTCATTTATTTTTTATTTTTTGAAAGTTTCAAATTATACTCTAAAACTTGTTGTGAACCCTCAATTCAAAATCTTGTTATATTCAGTGAAATATATTCCAATCTAGAAATAATAATGGGTCCTTTTCC
>NC_021165.2:69662354-69708690 GCF_000331145.2 Cicer arietinum | reverse complement strand
TACATATCTTAAGTTTCTAGGGTGCTAGCCAATCAACTTTATGGATCATCCGAATGAATAAGAACAGCCATAGCCCACAAGAACTATTATTTCTTCAAACAATCTTATCAACGAAATTCAACTCACACTAAATATAGAAAAAAATGAGTAAATAATAAATAAATATATATTGCCTTAATTGTTGCCTAAAATTATTATGTGGTAGCGGATATATAAGATTAATTAAATCGATTTCTATTAATCATCTTTCTGCGTACGATGGTGTGGCTACTTATAAAAAAATTATTAAATATTTTTAAGGATACCATTATGCAATGTACATGTATCTCATAAAAAAAAAAAACTTTAAAATATTAAATATTTTTAAATTTAAACTATTTATAAATAACCTAAAATTATAATAAATAAAGTATTCATTAATCAGATATATATATATTTTTTTTTAAATTCTGATAATTAAATTATTTACTTAAAATTATTATTTATAATTTTTTTTAAATTATAATAAATAAATTATAAAGGGTAAAATGAATTTTAGTTAAAACAATAAAGGTAAAATTGAAAGATAAAAATGATAAGTTATAATCTATAAGCTACTTGAATTAATTTATCAAAAAACGGTATAAGTTGAATAATGACCGTGCCTTAATGCTCGTTTTTAGACTTTGTCAAACATAATCATATGCTCTATTTAATAAAATTAGCTGATAGTTGTTATGTTAATTAAGTGTTTAGTAAAATTAGCCGTTTAATTAACTTAAAAATATAAAATGACATAAAATGAAACTCTTAATTAAAAATAATTGTTATCAATTAATACTCAAACTATTTTAAAATAGTGTTTTAAAATTTATCAATGTGATATATTTTGTATTTATTAATTTATCTATTTCATTTATTTTAAATTAAAATAAATAAATTATTTACTTTAAAAAATTAATTATTTTTAAATTTAAGTTATTTGTAAATAGTATAAAATTGTAATAAATAAATTATTTATTAATCAGATAATTTTTTTTTACTTAGTTAGTTTATTTATTTTAAATGATAATACTTTTAATTATTTTAAATTATTAACTTTAAGTTATTATTTACTAAAATTATTTAGAAATAAATTATTTATTTAAACTATTTTAAATTATAAAGTATAAAAAAATTAATTACAATAATATAAAAAAAATAGAAAAAAAATGATAAACGTGAATTAATTTATTAAAAAATATTATAACCTATAAGTTCATAAATAACTGTAATCAAATACAATTTATAGTTCATAAAATATAGACTCGTTTTTTTATTTGCCAAAGAGAACCTTAATCATCTGCAAACCAACTCTTACATTCTATTTTTTAAATAAGATCATATATACACGATGTTGTGTTAAATCAGGTTTAGCACATGCAAATATAAACATTTTTTACGAGCAAATAAAATTATTGAATTGAATTACAAATAATACTCTATTCCATTGTAGTAGGTCTAAGGATGAAAAATTGAGAAGACAGTCAAAATTGTAGCACGCTTGAAATAAATAATTTGTTTTTTTATTTTTAATTCGCATGTGTAATTATGGTTGTTTTTTTTGGGCATCCTAAATCCTCAAGGGTCTATTTGTCATTTCATAAGGCAAGCTGTGAGTTGCGTAGCTGACCACTAGATGTATATTTTATTTTTATAGGGAACACTTTGAGTAATGTATAATTACTCTACTCAACATTCAAATTATTCAATCGTTTAATACTATATTATTTTTTGTATATTTAATTAATTTGTAAGTATATATATTTTTTAGATTATTTTTGTCTTGTGAGTGTAAGAACTATTTTCTCGAAAGCACCAAGAATTTGCCTTTTTATTTATCAAAAGCATTGACAATTAACCAGAGAGTGCTCAGGAAATAACCCTATTGTTACCTTTATAAAAAAAACACTTTAGTTACAATTTTTATATAATAATGGTATGGATGTTTTGTTTGTTGTCATTATTTAAGATTTAAGAAGTAAAAAAAAAAAAAATGGCGAAAGGAAACTAAAGCCTCAATATTTTGAGCGTTAAAAATCAAAGTAGACTCATATTTTAAGCATTAAGAACTTATCTTGGTCGTGGACAATATTAAAATGATAAGAAAAAATAAATTTGTATAACTAATATTATATTAATATATAATAAAATCACAAATTTTATTCGCAATGAAACGATAAGAAAAAATAATATATACATGAGTACAATACAAATACCAATACCAATAAAATATTGGTACAAATATTTTATCATTTTAGAGTATCTAGATTTCAGATTGTTTTGATCATGACAACATAAAATTAAATTAACAATGTTGTAGGAGCTAAATTGTTTTTTAAACAATCACAACTTATATAGTTTTTTTTTTTATAAAAAAAACACTTAATTAAAATGAATACCGTTTGAAATTTCATATAACACTTAGTCAATATTATCTTTTTATAATCATGCCCCAAATACACGAAGTCTCTATCATTATTTACTGTTATTTCAATTACATACAAAAAGTTTTAATCAGAAGAATCCAAAATCATTCTAAAAAATTAACATAATTTAATTTATTACAATTTTTTAAAAGAGGTAAAAATAACTATACTAAGAGACCCAGCACAAGGAGTGCAAAAGACCAAAACAAAACACACAAAATGATTCACATTCCATATTAACCAAATATCAATGCAATTCCACCCCCATTACATGCTTTGATACCAAAATCTTGTCAAATTTCCGGTATATATGAATTTTAAATAGAGAACTTCTTATTTCCGTTTCTTTAAGATTATTAAAATGTGAATTTTACTTTATAGTTTAAAAAATAATTTTTATAATAATTTACTTAAAAATAGTAGAAATTGTTTTAAATTCATTTGTTATTGATTAAAAAAATAATTTTGATATTCAATAATTGAAATATTTATTATTAAATATTTTAACATGATAAAAATTACATTTTTTTTAAGTATCTTACAAAAATGATTTTTATGAAAAGTTTTTCAAAATAGCTTTTAATGTTGATATTTTTTGAAATTTCATTATCTAAAAAAGTTGTAACAAATAAATAAAATATTTTAAGATAAACTATTTAAGATAATTTTTCATTTTTCATTTTATTTTTAAAATTATTTTTTAATAATAATATAATAAAAAGTAAAAATATTATAAAAATTATTTTTTTTTAAATCTTAAACAAATGCATCTTTTATTTATTCTATCTCAAATATTCCAATGAATTTGAGTCAAAATCAAAATATGCTTCAAGTGTACCCAATTCCACTATTATATCTTCACAAGATCTACTATCTCCTCAATAGCTAATAATTTACCACGAAAAATAGCTTGATTGCATGTTTTCTAAATCTTCCACACTCTTGCAAACTAAATTGTCATTATTTAACAATGATTAATATTAGTTAGAGAATCTAAACACACAAAACTAAATTTTCTCCATACACAAATACAATTGATATTTATTTAAAAGTGTTCTGACGCCATATAATTTGATGACAATTAATAGTGATTGTAAGTGTGTTTTTCTCTCTTTTTTATGGAAACTCTCATATTGAATTGTTCAAAAACAAATCAATTAAATTTTTCACACTCTTATATTAGCCATCAAATTTTTTTTTTTTATTTCCAAATTTTGATTGATTTTTTTATTTATTTTATTTAAAAAAAAAAAATAAGAAGAAGAAGAGCAAGTTCATTGAAAGATTCGATCATGTCTGATGTAAACATCATTTCTTTTTCATTAATTTCATTTCATTTGACAATTTCCTTTGCGTATTAGAGTTCCTTACGGTTACCTTTCCATTAATTAACCTTATAAAACTCTTTCAAAAGGGAAGGTATTAATTGGTTTAATCAAAGAAGTATTCTAATGATATAGTTTAAAATCAATTTAGTGAATTTACGATCTAAATCATTTGATTTAAAATTAATAGTGAAATTCAAGTTTGACTACTATAAAACACGATAAACATTTACTTATTAATATAAGAATTTTAGATCCAGCCATACATAAAAAAGAATAAATTAATTAAAAAATTAATATATTTAATTTAAATTTTATATTAATTTGATCACTTTTAACGACGTGTGAATAACTTTATACATTTCCAAGAACTTGGCCTAGCAACTTTTATGTTCCTCCCTATGCTTTTGGTTTCTGTTGTCAATAATTTCTTGGTTGATCATTTTTGTTATCCCTTATTATCATATTTTTGACACGTATACCTATGTATTATGAAAACCGATCTTTGTTAATTTCCTTAGATTAATCCCAAGAAAATGATTAAAAATATTTGTATATTTAAATGATACGAGTCTCTTTCAATTTGGTGGATACTTAAAATTACGTTTATGGCATTTTCCAACATCAAAGCTAAGACGATAATCTTTTACGGCATCGTATGTTTGACGTGTTCGTGTCACGGTAATAAATGGAATATTATCTAAAAATATCAAATTTGATTCTCGATAATGCAATATCATACAAATTTCTTAAGAGAGTTTTTTCGTCCATAGGATCTATTAAATTTGAGATTAATTTGGAAATTAGAATATCAGAAAGATAGGAACTAACACACACAAAATTCACCTCAAATCATAAAACAAAGGAGCGATAAATATTTTTAACATAATGATTCTAAGTTTAAACATGCATTCGATATCTTTAAAAAATTTGAAAATGTCATAACACAATATATATATATTTTTAAAAAATAAAAAATAAAAATATTTTCGTGTAGATGAATAGATCTTTAGATTGTTTGGATGCATTTTCTATTTTAAGTTTACTTTCGTGTGGCCATTTATAAAAATATTTCAAATTATCTTGATTTTATAAAATTATTATTTTTTAATTAAAATTAAATTTAAACTAGTTTGTATTTAGATATTTTTAATAAGTAAATATATATAGTTAAAAGTTTAACCACTTTCAATCAAATTTGTTTTTAAAAGAAGAAAAATCATTTATATAAGACTCTAATGACGAATCACAATACCTTTTTAGAATAGAAATGTACGAACTTACTTACAATCAGTGTGAAATAATAATTTTATTGATATTAATTTGAAAAAGAATAAAGAAAACAAAATTAAAAATAAATGGCTCAATTTTTTTATAACATAGAGTGTTTTAAAACTAAATGAATCATTTTTGGTTTTTCTTTTTGTTGAATAGGCTCCAATTAAAACACTATTTGTCTTACTAAGAAAAATAAAGATAATGCAAGCTCTACTTCTAAAAGGTGATATCAATCGTATTTGGTATTTCAAATAATTTTTAGTCTATGATAGATTATTTATTAAAATGGTCTAATGTATAAACCTACCATAATTAGAAGAAAACACAATGTATTAAAATGCACCAAAACCCACTAGCCACCTATTAAAATTTGACAAAATAACTTTTAGAACAAAAATCCTATTACTTTAACCTTAATTTGAAGTGCGTTTAGATAGTTACAAGGCAAAACCAAAATCCTATTAAAGGAATTCCTTCCAAACTGCAACCACTATATGGGGGTGCCACACATACTAGCTTTTACATTTCTTTGTGTCTTTTTCTTTTGATGGTCTATTTTGGACTTTTCCTTCAATCGACACACACGCCACATATCTATCATGCCTTGTTTTAGACGAGGAAATAAAGTAAAAATAAAGTGAAATAAAAATATGTTGAACAAAAGTGTATAGACAATAAAGAGAAAGTAAGATAATTTTTTAGTTGTTTGGTATCAATGAAATTAAATAAAATTGATAATAATCCTCTATGTATTTTAATTTTTTTTTGTGGTTAAGTTTTCTTAAATTTATAGACATAAGACACTAATTATTATTATAGAATTAAAAGGTAGTAATAAATTATTTTGAGGTTTTTTAGTCTTTGTATTTAAAATAGTGGTCGTAACACACTTTTTGTCCCAAATTGAGCAGAAGCATATAGACATCCTCCCACTCAAACAAAACATTTTTTCGTGTTTGTTTTCCTTCTTCATTTTTTTTTTTAAAGTTTATGTTCAATCAAACATAATATAAATATGAGTAAAAAAATCTCATATTTAATGAAATATTAAATACTATATAAGTGTCTAATATATTTATGAGGTTATTTTTGACTCATAACCCAAAACTATCATAGAAGAATCCTCTTGACATTTCTATCAATTTTCAAAAAATGTACTTACCCAACTTAATTTGCACCAAAATCGCTTTAAAAAAATACCAAATACAAAGAAAATTAGCTAATACATTGAATTCAACTTCGTCCACTTCCACAATAATTTACTGGCTATGTGCAAATTGTTCATTATCATGTGTTTAGCCTAACAAACACCAATTTCACTGTAAAGACATTCAATTTTTTTCAAGGGAGTTTTTTATATAAAAAGAATAGAATAGAATAAATAACTACATGAAGAACTAGGTCCATCTTATTATTATAATATAGCAAAGGTAGGTGACAACAATATTATATTGGCCATAGCCAATGCCTCAATATCACACACTAGTCTCTAAAACAGGTTCCATTCACAGAACCACCACCTAACAACCCTTGCACTTCATCACACACACATTCACTTATTCCTTATCATATATGGTAGTAGTGATTACAATATCTCATCAATTGACACGAATCAAATCTTACACAGACACCTAATACGACAGTGACATTAATTTGAAAAGAAGAAATAACTCAATATAACCATATATTTCATTGTATTGGTGTTTGACGCTAACACATGTTAGTCACCAGATACATCTTCAATCTGAAGTGTCGATATTACATCTCATCTGAGACTCAATATTGCAATATGTCTGCAGAAGCCATAATAGGCTGGTTCATCAAATAAGACATATTCAAAGGATTAAAGAAGAAGCTATTATTTGGCTCAACAAAAGTGGTTGATGCAGTTCCAAAAACTCCATTGCTTGCATTAAAAACACCAACAATCTCATTCAAAGATTCCAACCTATTGCTCAACTCAGTCATCTGAGCCCTCAACACAGAATTCTCAGCCTCAACACTCAAACACCTTTGAGTTGTGATGTTAACACTTGTGAGTATCTCTTGATTCTCCTTCCTCAGCTTAGCCACTTGAGACACAAGATCATCCAAGTGCTTCTGTTTCCTCATCCGAGACCGTCTAGCCGATTCTCGATTCGATATCATCCTCTTCCTCTTCCTCTGATCCATCAACACCTGTAAATCCTCTTCTGAACCAGAATTCTGCAGCAAAGTTGACCCTGAAGATGTTCCACTTGATGAAGCCATGATGAGATATACTAATTAATTAACTTGACCCTTTTAATCAATAATTAGTACTAAACACAAAGATTAACACTAGCAGGACCCAAATAGTACTAGAATTGAATTAAACAAACAAACTCACAAAAATACTGCAAATATATATATAGATATTAAGATATAAATATAGATGATATAGGATTAAAGTAAAAGGGATTAATAATCATGAAACGTAGTAAAGCCAGTAGAGAAAAGCAACAGAGAAAGATTGAACTAAATGGGTCCTGCGCCTAACAGTGGAATTGATCATACACCCAGAAAAGAAGATTTCACTGAGAATTGGATACATGAATATCAAACATTAACAACAAGATGTTGGACATTTAATTTTATTAATATGCAATTTTGGAGGATAGAGAGAAGATGTCAAGAGCAATCATGGACCATATGATATATATAAATAAATATCTTAGTGCCTATTTAGAAAGTGTGACTGATATGATAGGAAAGTGGAAGAGGACTCTATGTCATTCTAGTGGGGAATTTATACAAGCTAATAACTACTTGGTGGAACCAATTTATTTTTTTATTTTTGGCTTAATTGCAGTTTTGGTCCCCCTATTTTAGCTGAATCGCGAAAGTAGTCTCTCCATTTTGTTTTTCCTCAGTTCTGGTCCCCAAACAGAATTTTGGTCAAAAACTTAATGAAATTTCATTTTTTAGAGTCGCACTACACCATTTATAATAATAGATTCCAGGTACAATTATTGCAAATGAGATTTTAAGGCATGATGTGACTTAAATAAATGAAAAAAAATGAAATTTCATAGTTTTGAAACAAAATTCTGTTTGAGGGACCAAAACTGAGGAGAAACAAAATGGAGGGACTACTTTTGCGAATCAGCTAAAATAGGGGGAGCAAAACTGCAATTAAACCTTTATTTTTTTATTTTTTCATAAGATATAGTAAATACCATTATAAATAATTTATAATTATAGAATTTTGTGTTTAAATTTAAAATAAAGTGTTTAATATAATAATATTAATATTGTTATTTGTCAATCGAATTTTAATTTAATGATGAGATGATTTAATTTTTATTTATATAGTAAATTATTAATTAAACTATTTAATTTATATATATTTTCAGTATAAATAATTTTTATACGATTAATCAACTATAATTATTATTTAATTTTTGTCGGAATTACCTCTTAAATTATTTTTATAAATGATAGTGACGTACTTCAAATATTTTATAATAATTAAACTCTTAATTAAATAGAATAGTAAAGTAGGGTGTATTTTTGTAATTAATGGAAAAATAAATATTAGAAGACAAGAAAAAGTCATTTTTTAAAGGGGTTAGAGGAAAGTGTGAAATGAAAATATATGGAAATAAAAGAGTAATTAAGAAAGAGGACAAGACAAGGGTCCAGTTACAGCTGGGAAGCAACAATCACACAAAAAATGCATCAAATTTATATGAAAATACTTCCAAACAGTCTCACTCTCACAGAATAGGACTGTTTGAGGGTAGCCTGTTTCTATTGTGTTCTCAAATGATTGGATAATAGTGTCTCGTGGCAAGAGATTTTTGTAACTTTGGAATTTTGACATAGTGTAAATGTTGAGTAACAACTGGGTTAAATTTCAAGGACACCAAGATATATTATGGACAAAATATCACCCAAAACTTTAAGAGATTGGGAATATGGATCTCTTTTTTCTATATTTCATTCATTTAATTTATATTTGATGTGAGATGATGCCTTCACATCTGAATTACAACAATATGGGTTATGATAGAAGATCGACATATCGTTAAGAGTGACAAAAAACCACATAAATGATTTCAATATTTCAATTCGTTAATTTTTTTTTTTAAGAAAGTTTAAACTATGAGTTTTCTCACTTATATATTATTAATATATATATATATATATATATATATATATATATATATATATATATATTTATCAATGTGTGATTTTTGACATCAATAATCTTATATTAAAGTGTGAGTCTGTTCATTTATCTAAATAAATTTTTGATCAAGAAAAACTTTATCATTTACCTACACTTGAACTATGGTTGATCTTCAACATCAATATGACAAGTTACCTAATCACTAAGATCATCATAAATATTTTAGAGCATGTTTTTATCTTAAAAGTTGAACTACAATAAAAAAATATATAATTTTAACAATTAAAAAAAGGTAAAATAAATTTTAGTCTCTAAAAAATATTAAAATTTAATTTTTAGTTTCTATAAAAAAAGTTTTCAATTTTTTTTATTCACTTTTAGTTCCTATTTTGAAATTTTTTTATGTAAAAAATTAATATTTTAATCTATATAAAATTAAAATAAAGACTAAAAGTGAATTAAAAAAAAATTAGAAACTAAACTTAAAATGTCATTATTTTGTAGAGACTACAAAAAAATTAACAAGAAAAAATTCACCACCGTTTTATTATATTATATAAAAAAGAATTAAGTCATTTAAGAATTGGATGCAATGTGTTTTTGGACTAAATACATAACGCAAAAGCCAGCACTCACTAATCACCATTGTTGGAAAGATTTTCGGTACATAAAGTGGATCATCTTAGTCAACTATCAACTTTTATATCTTTGTTGGTTCGTAATAATATTCGGAAAGATCATCACTTTTGGTTAAAAACAACAACACCTATAAATTCATATCTTCATCAAAACCTAAAGAGTGATTCAACCAATAATAATATAATTAGTGATAATTGAGGAAGTAACTTGAGATTTAATCTAAAGCAAATATAATTAGTTTAATCAAATAAATGGAATAAACGGATATATCATAATTGAAATATATAAAGCAATAATATATTCAACATAAAAATTTACAAAAGGTGATTAAAAAATATTAGCAGTTGAACAAAAAAATTGACGGGATATGAAGGTGAAATTTTAGGTCAAAGATATTTAACATAAAAAATAGAGTGATTATTTACTTTAAAGAATTAAGATTCACATAGAAAGAAAAAAATTATATATATATATATATATATATATATATAGGATTTAAAATAATAATAATAAAACAAATATGAATTAAATAATAAGAAAGTTACATTTTTATTTTGTAAAGAAATAGAGTTATATATTTAAATATTGTGAATGGTGAATTTTATCCTAAAATAGAAAAATAGATTTTACTATAGAAAATTAAAATATGTTATGCTTATATGATTTTAATTTAGTATATCTATAATTTAATTGAAGTTTTATATTAAATATATATATATATATATATATATATATATAATTACCAATTATTTACAATTTTAAGATTTGTTATAAATTTAATTGGTATGCATTATCTTTAAAAAATGTTGTATATATACATGTATTTAATCATATTTTAATACAATGTAACTTTATTTGATGAATTGTAAAACATTTTCAGAATTATTCACATGATAAGATCACGATAAGATGTGAATCAGCGCATAAGTAAAATTATGTTACAGCAAAAATAAACACTAGTTGAACTCTAACATTACTTGATATATATATAGTTAGTACAACTTTTATATTTTTTATTATACATGTGTGTGATTTTTTAATAACCACATATGTAAAAAAAATAAAGAGATTATTTTTAATGTAGTTTTATAAATATAATTCAGATGGTAAAAAATTTCAGGTATATTTTATATTAAGATGTAAGTTAGAGTTGATATTGTTTGACTTTTCTACATTTAGTAAATATGAATTTTATTTTTCTTCCGTATTTTTTTTCTTTCATATTTTGTGTAATTTTCTGTTTGATTGTTGTTATGGTGTGACGTTTTATTTTTTTGTTTTATTGTAATATTTTTTTAATTCAAATTCACATATAAATTTTACTCAAGTGTAAATACAATTAATGATTTTGACAACATTATAATATTACAATTTCAAAGACATGAGCACTACAAACACTTTAAATTTATTATTTTTGTTGAATTTGTGACATTTGTCATATTTTACCATTTTATATTATTTACTTTAATGTTGTAAATTTATTTATATATTATTATTTTTATTTTATTGATTTAGACTTATAATCTTTTTGATCCGTGTAATTTTATAAATTGAATAGATTAATATTATTTTTTAGTAACAAAAAAACAACGTATGAAATTTATGATTGGGTTCTTTAAAAAAAAAAAATGTAAGAAAACATTGGCAGGTTGGTTGGGCTAAGTAACTTGGTCCATCTTTTTCACTTGTCCCCCACAAAATGAAAAGGAAATATCATAAGACACGATGAGCTGTCAGGAAGAATTGCATATAATCTCATTCTCAAAATCACAGATTTTTTACCCTAAATTGCTCTCTGCAGAAACATATTGTGGCCGGTCGGTGCAGAAACTTTAAATTTAGATTTTGATTTTAATTGTGTTAGGGACAAATGAGTCTCAGTAAGGACAACAACATAATGATTTAGGACCATCAATAGATTGGAATATTATATATATAATATATATGTGTATGAATTTGTTGTATTTAAAATTACTAGTGGTCTTAAATTATTTGTTTTATGGAATCTCCAAAGAATAATATAAAAGTTATGATTTTGTATGATTGATGAGTGTGATCTCGGAGTTTAGTTTATTTTGATAAATATTTTGTATTTTTACTAGATTGTTAATAAAGAGGTAAAAAATTATTGAAATAAATGTACGATTGTCTATAATACTCTATTTTTCCTCACTTTCTCAATGCTCAATCTTGCGAGTATAACCTTTAAACCTTTTAAGCCACCTACCACTTGAATCCCTTAAAAGATCTCCACAATATACCTCAACAATTCTTGTTGACCGGTCTTGTAGTTGTTGATATCGTTTGTCATCTTTTGAATTATTGAAATATAATCAAGATGGTGAAAGTCTTCTGCGAATAGCGTTTATTTCTCTAATTACACATATGCAGACGAACTATCATGAAAGTTGAATTTCAGCCATATCAATGAGCTTTTTCCACCTGTTTGTGGAGGTTATTGAAAATCAATCCCCTACATTTAAAGAAGTGAAAAAACTAATCATATAATCAAGAGCCACCAAACTTATCCAAATGGGGTTGCATAAATGCAATCCCTAAACACACATATGGCTTAGAACTTGTTGCCACAAGTAGGGCAAGTGGGTGAGATATCCACACCCCATTTACTTATGTGATAATTTGTAAGCAAACGCCCCTATGTCGCCATTTACATGAAAATTTGAATTTGGTGTAGGCCATTCCACACTCAACTTTTTCCAATCTCCTTCTATGAATAGAGAGTTCCTCTTCTAAAGTTCATAGGCCCTTTATATAGTGTAATGACAAGTGCTAGTGCATGGGATTTTAATTTTCTTTTCTATTCTATAGTTTTAAATTAAACTAAAATAATTAAATATATTTTACTACTATACTTTATTTCCTAATAACAATGACCATGTCAATGTTATTATTTATTTATTTTTTTTACTTTTCGAAGTATGATAATTAAAATTAACCCCCATTCAATTTAAATTATGGACCTGCCCCTGAATGTGGAGAAGTGAGGAATTGTCCGTCAAAAAATAACGCTCTATCATGTGAAATATTTTACAATCTTTTATCAATCTAAGATGCATGTATAAAACTCAAAAGTAATATTTTTTATAAAAACTAAAAACAAGTGAAATTTATACCGAGACTAAAAATAAAAAATGATTAATATTGTAGGAACAAAAATAATTACAATTAAGCTTATAATTTATTATAGTATGTTACATGGTGTTGAATTTTTAATAAATTTTAAATTATTTATCACACCTCTACTAATTAAAATTAAATATTGTACCAAAAAAAGTTAAAGACAAATATGCCTAATTTTTTGTTTGAATTTAATTTATATAGATTATCAGTATAAAAAATATTTACGTAATCAATCAATCACAATTTTTAAATTATTAAATATATTTAATTTTTATTATAAACATTTATAAAATAACTCATATAATTGATAACGACCATAAAACTTTTTATATCTAATAATAATTAAATTATTTTCTTTTCCTTTTACTCATAAATACGTAACATGCTCTAAATATGTGGGAGTGGATACAAGTTTGCATTGTGTCAAACACTTGCCCACAAAAAGGAAAGAAAAAAAAAATCATAAAGGTTTTGTGTCTTTCGTTTGAATGTTTGGGTTCGGGTCCCAGTAGTATGTCAACATCTTAAGACTATGCTGTTGAATTTTGGTGGTAAACTTACTAGTCTAGTTGCACAATCTCAAAAATTGGCCATATTCTTAATCATCATCAACTTTGTGAGGCTACGGAGCATAGTGTCTTTTTCTTCGATAGACTTTCATGCAAAGGACTCAAGATTCTGTTTATAAATAATCACAAAGACAAAAACATATCACTTCACTTATTATATTGTTTTACGGATCTCACTTTCCTATGCATTTAAACAATCGAACTTTAATAACCGTCCGATCATTTTCAATTATAAAATGAAAATTAAAGTTAATATTTTTTGTGACGTCTGATCAAGATCGCTTGATCACTAATATCCTTAATGTGCAAATCTATTACATTATCTATCAGAAAGAGTTTTTGTAGTGACTTTTATTGTATTTGATAGAGTCTCAAGAGGATAGTGTTTTTCAATCATAGTGTGTTTACCTAGCATGTGATTAGTGTGTTTGAATCACGTTTAAATTTATGTCATTTTTCAATGCAAATTAGACGTGATTTTATAAAACTACAAAATGTAGCTTCATTGTAACGTGAGTTTCAAATATGTAAGTGCAGTTTTCCAAACACATTCTATGTAAATTCTGAAAATTGATTTTAAATTTTCTAAATAAACACAATGAATTATATTTTCTAAACTATACCGTACACAATTGGAAAAAATGACAAATTCTTTTACGAAAACACTTCTGTTGTAAAATTGAAAAACTAATATGATTTAGGATTGTGAAAATTAAATTACCAATAGTTAAGTAACATATCATCTATGTATCGAAACTTTTAAATAAATCAATTTTAATAGATATTATAGTAATGCATTTGCGGACAACTTAAAAAAAAATTAGTCAAAAAATTTATAATATCAATTCACACTATTTTTTTATACATAAAATAAAACATCAGTCAAAATAATGGACAAGTTATACATAGCTGAATGCAGTAGTATCCATGGGGCTATTGAAAGAGGAAGCCGCCAACTTTACAACTCTTAACTACTCTTAATATTTGAGGTCAAACTGTTACCGACAGAACTGTAATCACAAACACAAAAACATGTGTAAGAGAAAACTATAATTTTTCACACAAAAATGCATGGCAAGTAATAGATCAGTGTCAAAGTTAAAACGACGTACCAATTTCTTCTTATTTTTCTTTTTGTCAATGTAAGATTGAAGCTCTGCTTGCCTAACAAGTGCACCATCAAGTGCCTAAATTTAATAAAAGGGATCAAATAAAATCACAACCATGTGCTCGACTAAAATCATATTTAAATCTTATAAAATTCTGAAAGTATTTCCTTTGAACTTAAATATAAGCAAAAGAGTATCTGTATTTAGACCATATACAGGTAGATCTTAACTTACATTTAAGTCTAAAGGAAGTATGAAGAGAAAACATACCTTCTTGGTCATAGCCAACTCTTGCTCTAGTGTAGCAACACGATTTAAAGCACTGTTGAGCAATTCCTCTTTTTCAAGTGGCATGGAAGGTCTAATACTGAGAGTATTCACCTTCTCTTCTAGATCAGCTATGCGCTTCATCATAACCATATGATCATCAATGGAAATGACAGGTACTTTCATCATATCGCCATTATAATACACTGAGTTATCACCAACTTCAGTCATTTTATTTGGCATGTTACGCGACATTCGGATGAACGTTATGATTCCCAAAACAATGGACATGATTCCACCGATAAATTGATTTCCAATTCCATTAGAAGTCTCGCAAACATCGTCACCTAAGCAACCTGCATTTCGGTGAAACATTCTTTATTGTGTTGGTGAAATGGACTATGCAGATTATGCTTGAAACTGCCTTTTGATCATAAAACAAAATCAAATACCTTCTGAAAGTGCTTTTTTATCGCTTTGTATAGCTTCCTTCCAAGTTTTTTCATTCATTGGGACCACGGTGTCAAACTGATATACATTACATTGTTTTGCTACCTAAATTATAGAAGATGAATTCCCAAAAACATGTTAGTTTTGAAGTTCAAAATAAGTGGAATGAATATGAAATCATAATTTGTTTTACATTTCATCAAGTAATGAAACTTGTTCTAGTCTTTTTAGCTTTAGTTACTGATATGTAATGGAACTTGGTCTAGTTTTTAGATAACACAATCAATTACTATGCTTAGACAAATTAGCTGCATTATGATAATTTATGCAGTTTTCTTAACTATTTCGCGCAAGAATTGATGATATCTATGAAACTTACTTTTGCTATAGCATGGCATGCCTCCTCAAGAGCATATTCATTGTTAAAAGAATCACAATTCTGAATATTATAGAAAAAATTAAAGGATATCTAGTTAGTATTAGATTTCTTGCAATCAAAGATACTGGAAAGGAAGTTTCAGAACCAAACACTGCATAGGAAGCTAAACTACCTTTTGACACGCTGTTACGTCTTCGATGATTGTTTTCTCCTCGATCCTGAAGAAAGGTTTGCTTCTGTATTTTGCTTCACCATTTTGAACCATCTAATTCAACCAGGAAAAAAAAAGACTACTATTATTTTCTTTTATGATTATACAAGTACAAAAAATTGATCTTTCTGCATTGAAACTACCTTCAAGATTTTTGGGTCATTCCATGGTCCCTTGTCAGAAAGCATGCAACCACCTTTGTCTGCACAAGTACAAGTACCCCCCAAGAACTCTGGAAGTTCACTGATAAACAATAAACACAATCAAAGTGTTAAGTATACTAAGTAGTAATGTTGTTCATTTATTCAGTGAAATATGAATATATTATAAGAAAGATCATACTTATTATCAATTTAAGCTAACATTACTCAATCTAAAAATAAAGAGATGATAAATACTTCAATGAGAAGGAAGAAAATATAAACCTGGCATCAATGATTTCAAGCAACTTGCTCTGGTATTTGTTACCTAGAACCTGTTCAGTAAATCAGTAAACTGTTTAATAATGTTCCTACTTAACTGAAATGAACATTACATCAAACTATTTAAGTATTAAAATAAACAATAAAAAGCTTACATGGATTTTGGAGGTAGTCTTGGGATCAAGGAAGGACTTAACAGTGTTCCACAACATCCTAAATCCAGAACCAGCATTGATGATGAACATACGGTTTAAGGACTAGGAAATGAAAAGAAAAGTTTGATTAAGGTAATTATAGAAGATGGTATTTGAATCAGAAAGATAACCAATATGACTGAGGAGTAAAATAGTACCTCAGGATAGTTGTCACCATCAATCTTCTGAAGCCTCTGTAGGAGATCTCTTGCAGCTTTATTCATACTTCTTAGACCCTGATCAACCATTCTATATCAGCACTTGTGTAAAACTTATCAGCATGTGTTTGGAAACACACACTTAATATTTGGGACACTATCATTTAATTAAGGTGTTGTAATTATTCTTTTCTTTCTTGATGGTTTTATTTGTGAAGAGGGGTTAAATAGTTAAAGGATTTAATTCATATGCACCAATAATGTAACTACTTTTATAATGTCTGTCAATCACAATTGCTTGATTAAAAAAAATAATCATATAGGGACAGTGTATCAAAATTAATCTCATAAGTAAATAGTTGTAATGTTGTATAATTTTGATACATACCAGTCCTTGCACATCCAAGATAGTTGTGCTTTGGTCAATGTGTTTATTTGCTGCAATTGAACAAGCAGGCATCTTAACATTGAATGTCTTCTCAAACTCTCTTACATGGTACTTTAGATACCGGTCCATAGTTGTTACTTGCATCAGCTTATTAGAGTCAACCATACCCAACCTTTCTATGTAAACAGGTCTTCCATCTTTATCAACTCCATGTGTTCCTTGAGGGTAGTATTTTAGAACTTCATCTATCTCCTTGAATTCAAAATCCTTAACAAAACCAAAAAAAACTTTTGTTGGCTACATAAATAAAATGATCAAAAGTATTTATTTATTTATCAAGTGAAATACCTCCATGATTGTTTCAACACCAAATTCCCTTCTCCATTGGATCATATCTGCCCACATTTGCTTTGTTTTCTCAATGTCATACTTCCTTGCTCTCAAGAATCTAAATGACCATATAGTAGTAAATGAATAACACATTAAAATGATGCTACAATTAATAACTAGTAAATAAATAACTGAACAAGAAACTATATGAGTCTCAAGGACTACCTTAGCATCATGTGATGATCATCATGTTTTGATGGTAACAACTCTTCCAAAATAAGCGCTTGGCGAAAAGAGTCGACTACCTGCAACTCTTCTGTATCGATTTCGTAGTCATCGACAACAGACATAACCCTGCTGTGCCTTCGCCCTTTCTTCATTGAATGTTTGAACTTAGATGATGCACTTCTTGCTACCTTCTTTAAGGATTCAAGCCCTGTCTTCTTTTCCTCCTCCAAATATTCAATCTCAATACCTGTTTTTTGCAGAAGCAAATTTTAGTCTTCTTTTTTACTAACACAAGTTAGTAAAAATTCCTATATGAAAATAAAAAAAATTCACAACATCTTAATTCACCTTGATATTGTTTCTGTTATCAAATATGTTTTAATTGTTTTTCTGTTTTTTCTCTAGTGAAATCACACAGTAGTAGAAAGCTGTACAGAATTTATATATTCAAAGTCTTACATTTCAATATACCATATCAGTATCTCGAACATTATCGCATTCCTTTTATATATAAACATTTTAGACCAAAAAAAGTTATCATATCTTTATTTTTACCATTCATATTTTTTCCATTTGGGAATATTTCATTTCAAGAATAGCTCTAATAGGTAGTAATGCATTCAAATTAGCAAATGTTTGACTGTTAGGATCATATGATTAGCAAAAGTATAATCAAACTTTATGCCCTGCCTTTTCCTATTCTAATACAAATTAATTAACATGTCCATATATATAGAATTATAACAAAATATAAGAAATTGACCTTGAAATATAAATAATCAAATTGCATTAATAATAATAATAATAATATAGAGTAACTAACCTTTATGAGGTTGATCAATAGTAATAGTTCCAAACGTAGTGTCGCACATGATTAATTATTGAATCTCTTGTATGCTTAGTTTAATTACTCAAATGATCACAATCAACCTTAAGGGAGAAAGAATCAACAATTCACATATATAACAAATTCCCACAATTGAACCCTCACGTGTACCTACACCTATTAATTAACCACCAACAACAACAACACATGTAACTAATTAGAAGCTGAAAAAACAATTATCTATTATCAATAAAATAAACCTTCTTCATATTCAGCATTCATGAAAAAATAAAGACAATAAAGTTATTATTATACTTAATGAATAATAATTAAGTGTAGTTGAAGCAGCTGAAATTAATGGAATCTATGGGGGCTCAAAAGGTTCATGAATCAAGATTACAAAATTAATTATTAAGATAAATAAGTAGAATTTAAAGGAAGAGGAAAATGAAAAAAATAATGGTAAATGAAAATTATAAGATGTTATAAAATATATACATATACATACTCGTACCTTGAGACAAAAATGTGTGCATTAATTACAAGAACAATAGGTAACGCAAATTTATGATCTAAAAGATTGAGGCCATGATATGACTTACGAGGGCCAAAATTGGAAAGCTAGGTTGGTAAAAACTCTTATTTAGAGTTTACCGTTTTTTGTTTGTTTATTTATTTATTTTTTTATTATGCTACTAGAAGGAAAACAGATGGAGACATGGTGTTAATTAGGCGAAATGCAAGCCACTCCACTAACCAATTCATTTAAAGTTTATTTCTTGTTTAATGTTGTGTTATTTTAGGTTGTCTTTTAACATAATGTAGTTTGTTTTGTCCAAATTTATTTTTAGTTTTTTTAATATATTTAGTTTAACTTTTTTGAGTTGCGTTTAGTTTAATTATTTAGAATAAGGCTATTACTTATTAGTTACGATTGATATTCATACGGGGAATTGTTGAGAAAGCTATATGGCTAATTAAAATTGATGGAGTGAACTTGTCAAACTTTGGTTTAAGTGGTGCTGCTACTTAGATGTTGCACGTTTGATCTGTGTTATAGACCAATGCATTACCTCACATCAAACAAAAGTGAATAATATATATCACTCCTTCAAATATTCTAGGAACTCATTTGAGAGTTGTTTCCTTTCATTTAAAGGATCTGAGTTTTTTTATTTTTATAAATAAATATATTTTTTAGTCAAAAATGATAATATGAAAATTATGTTTATATGAATTAAATTTCATTCCAAAATATTTTTAAATTATTTTTCTAGTGCACGAGAATAGTTGAAGAAGTTTTTGTTGGAACACAATCAAGAGTGGAGAGTGAATCAATGGTGAAAATTGTGGTGTTTTGGAAATGATGGAGAAAGAGAGAGAGAGATAGAAGAGAGTTATTTTGCTGAATTTCACTAAGTGTATTCAAAATGGCATTAGTTTCAAATCATTACACACAAAGTTATTTATATGGGTACAAATGTGGAACCACTTAACTTGGCCCAAAAACTAACATTTGAATTATTTACAACTTCCAATAGTTTTATTATGTAAAATATCATTCATCAATATATTTAATGTCAGTGTTTAATTCATGTTAAAAATGTCAAAGTATCACCTAGGAGATTCCTCAGTTTATTTTATGCAACATTTATCATGGTTATTTTCATCTTCTTCGTGTTCAAGTTGTTGCAGCACACTCCCAACACAAAATCTAATAATAGTTATGTTCAATTTTTGATTTTTTGTAATTGTAATTAATAATTAATAGCTTTCAAAGAGAATATTCACATATTTATAATGGTGAAAAGTACACAATTATTTTAAAGAATTGTCGATTTGCATGATGATTTAAATTCATGTATAGTATCTCAAAAGTTAATATTATATTTGCTCATTGTTATTTACTTTATGCTCGAAACTTTTATTAACGTATTTGTTTCCATTATATAAACTAACCATTGTTGTTTTTTTATTTTATTTTTTATTTTTATCTTAAAAAATATAGTAAATTTTACAATAATTAACTCACATAATTGTGAGGTCCTGAATTCGAATATGAAATAAGACATTCAACTTAAGAATATCGACATCAGTTGATCTAAGGTTTAAAGACTGTTTTTTATTTGTAAATAGATGTTACTAAATTGTAACCAGCACGTTGCACGGTAGAATTTAATATATTAATGAATATTATTTTTGTTTTAGAGTATAATATACTAAGTTTTATGTGTCTAAAGGTAAATATATTTTTTGATAATTATATATAAGCTAAGTTTGCTTTAGTACAAAAGAAAAAGTAAAACATTGTTGACTAATACAATTAATACAAAATATATTGAAATATGAGACTATTCATAAGATTTTATAATTTTATAGATGCAATTTTTGTTTTTATTACTTTTTTAAATGTGGAATTGATTAGCTTTTTGATTTCATTGAAGTGTTCCTTCTAATAATATATTTATTAAATAGTTATGCATTTATTTATATATTAAAGTTGTACATTTAACTATAATATGTTCTTCATTTTATATAATTTATATTAGTTTTAAAACATTATATTTATAAATTTATGTATTTTTGACATTTTCAATTTTATATGTTCGTCGCAATTATGTCAATCTAAGCATACACTAAATGATATTGTATGTCTTGTTGTTTATTGTAACATTCATTTGTGAGTGTTAGTTTGTTAAAAATAATATTCACAATAACATTCAACATATTAAAATATTTTTTCACGTGTGTAAATATAAGTGATATATATGAAAAGAATACTACAAAACAAAATAGAAATTTCTTAAGGTTCAAAAACGTCATATAATAACAATATTTTTTACATAATAAGAATGTTAGTTACACAAAATTGTCAAGCCAAATAAAAATTTAATACAGAATGTAACAAAATTCAAGTACTTTAACTATTGTTTTGTCCAAATAATTAGAATATGAAATGAAATTTTCAAATAATTATTTGACACGTTAAAAAAAACTTCAAGAGTGAGTTGCAAAAAATTATAGGCAAAAAAAATTTGTGAATATTTAAGACATAGAAAGTTTTAAGTGAATAATAAAATAGTTATAAGCTATCCATTTCCAAATATTTAATATTATTCTTTTTTTTTTCCGATTATGATTTGTGTTTTTTAATTATAAAAAGAAAAAAAATGCTATGAGAGACGCATTCAACGTCATATGAAAAAAAATTCACCTCCTATTCAATAATAGTTATATATGATCTTGAATAATAATTGACACCAGAATGATAATTTATTGAATTATATGTGAATTAAGGATGTGTTACACAAATAAGTGTAGGTTGGTTGCATTTCATAACGTCGTTATCATTGCTTGAAGTGAGAATGTGCAAGAGAGTAATTGAAAATCAGAAGATATATTTTTATGTGTATATAGTCGAACTTGTATTGTGATGCTTTGAAGATATTGGATAATTTTTTTTTTTTTTATGAGTTATTGAAATGAAAGTTTTGATGAGTAATTAAAACTTTTTAAGTGTATTGATGAGTCATTGAGTGATAAATTGAAGTTGAAATTACCATGAAATAATTGTACTTAGGTGAGCAAGTGTAAATGTTTGTGTTACATATTGAAAAAATAAAATAGAACAAAAGTATAAAAAAGAAATAGTGTGTTTTAGAAAGTAATACATTAAAATATTTATAAGTTGACAAATATTAAAAGATGCCGTATAAATTAAAATATTTATGAGTTGACAAATATTAAAAGATGCCGTATAAATTACGATAAAGTGTCACAAATAGAAATTGAATTTAATTTTAATATATAATACAAATAGATAAAAAAAAGATTTTGGTGCAGTGGTATAATAATGCTCACAACTCAATAGATGCATGAGTTCAATTCATTCTTTTTAGAGAATAAAGGATTTCGAAACACATGAAAATGTATCTTAATTTGAAGTCCAACCAATTATGCACTATATAACATATATGCTTTATAACCAAACGGGTCAACCAATCACATGTTTATTTTAAAGTTTGAAATTCAAACGTTATTGTTTATACATTTACGTGTTATAAAAATTAAGTTTAAAAGAATAAATTTAATTTATAATGATATATGTAATTTGTGCTTATATTAAATTTAATATCTGGTATTAGATTGATATAAATATATATATATATATATATATATATATATATATATGCATGAATATATTTAGTTTTGATACATCTTCACAGTGGGTCGACTATTAGGCTCGCTCTAATTGTACAAGATTTTTAATTGGTAAAACTTTTTATTTTATTTATTTTTTTATAGTATAATAAATTGAGAATAAGTTTTCTTTTACAGTTAAATATATTCTTAATTTTTATAAAACTTACGACTTTTTAAATTTTAAAAATATTATTCATTTATAGTCTGTATTTTTATTTTATAGAGATAAAAAAAATATATCATTTTTGACATAAATATTTTTTAAAATAAAGACTAAAAAAAAATATTTTATTGTCATTGTTTTGCATGTATGAGATACTAATTTTGTAGGTAGAACTCCGTGAACATCGTATAGTGTGTTTTAACCTTTGTACTATTCTTGTCTTATGTTGGACCATTTCTACTAAATATCAAATTATTATTAAAAGATAATTATAAAATTTATTGTAACCATAAGTAATTTATTTAGGTTGAATTTAATTTTAATTGATATTCTATTTTATTGATTAAGTTTTTTTATTTTTGAAATTAGAATAACTCAATTAATCGATGTTGACAGCTCTCTTTAATTAATTATGATCAATTTCATCCTACGGACAATTCTATTACTAAGTATATTTGAAATATCTATCATTTAAGTATTCCTCAGAAGATCATCTTCTATAGAAGAGTCTTAACATAATAAGATTTGGTATCAATAGGTACCCCATTGGGAAGAAAATTAAAAAGCCCTTATAACATAGAAGAGATACTTTATTAAGCACCTTCTCTCCCTGTCTGGATCTCACACTTTTTAATATTATATAATTATTGATATATAATATATAATTATTAGTCAAATTTATTTAATAAATTTTTAAGATGTATTAGGTTAGAGAGATTGAGTGTTTATTAAGTATTATTATTGAAAATTTATAAATGAGTGATGTGTATTTACGAGATCTATTGGAGTATGTCATTTCAGTAAAATAATTTGTTTGAAAATGAATGTCGATTTTAATTTTCAATATAGCTTAAATTATTATTTTTTAATTACACCTTTCAATTAATATTATGTTTATATATACTACTTTCACAATATTATTTTTATTTTAAATTTATAATAGTAAAAAGTACCACTCCTTCCAATCATTATTATAAACACATAAAAATAGCTTAAATTTTGGTCACGATTATAAACAAAATACAATTAGTTTTGAATCATTATTATTTTCTATAAACTTTTAATTTGTTTCAAAATAGCTAATGTTGATAATTGAGTTTTTAACATTAAAAATTAATAATTTAATAAATTTGATTTGCGTTTCATACGGAAATCTAAAAAATTAATTGCTATTAGCTCAATTTAGTTTGTAGCTTATCCATTATAGACATTAAAAAAAGTAATATTTCATAATTAATTTTTATTTAGATTTATATTATTCTGTCTAAACTGTTCGTTATCCTTTATATAACACTAGTCTAAATCTTAATTTTTTTTATTTACTTTGTTTATTTATTTATGTGTGATTTTTTATTTCTTTTTTATCAACAAGGTGGTTTAATTTTGAATTGCAGTTCAATATATCTTGTCAAATCTTTTATTATTTATTAAAAATTGTCGTATTACATTTGAGAAATACACGTTTGAGAAAATATCTTATACAATTCTAATTCTTAATGATTTCGTATTAGAACAATATCAGTGAAACTAATATAATAATTTTCGACGACTTCATTTATAGAGTAAGTAGGGAGTGAAATCGTGTTTTCGTTCTTCAGTCGAAAGTGTATATACATCTATTTGTTTAATCAAAATTTATTAGATTTGTATTTTGTAAATAATTAATTTTAGAAGGATTTCAACATACCTATCATAAGAATAAGATCTATTAATTATTATATGTATGATTTATATAGTGTAAACTTTATTAACTTTATTGTGAATTGATATAATATAATGAACTTCCATTTATTTATTTGTGTTTACCAATAATTCAATAACAAAAAATAAATATTTAAACTTATTATTATTATTATTATTATTATTATTATTATTATTATTATTATTATTATTATTATTATTATTATTATTATTATTATTATTATTATAGACATAGACTATAAAAACAATTTTAAATAAGTCACTGTATATCTCAAAACATTTTTTTATTTAATAAAATTGAAAAAATATTTTTTTATTTCATATGAATGTTTTATGTTCTCATATTTTGAATCTGATAAAATCTTATGTAAATTTAACATTTCAATAAATTGACTTTATTATATTATCAAAAGTAAAAGAAATATTATATAATATTAATTATATTAATTTAATAAATAATTAAGATGTAAATATCACCTTAAAAATATAAATTAGAGTATTTAAAATTTTAAAAAAATTGAATATTTTATTGAATAAAAAAAGACTATAATACATTTATCAAAACAACTAAATTTAAATTTATTAATATATATTTTTATTGTAAATCATTTAATGTTATTTTTAATACAAGTAAATTAGATATTAGTTGGGATGAGATAAATCTTACTTATAAAATGAGAAATCACGAGATGAGCACATTGTTAACAATACAAATATTATGTATAAATTCAGAAATCATGAAAGACTAGTAAACACATTGCTAACATGAGTTTTTAAAATGGTACAACTTATATACACACTAATTTCTTTTTCAACTAAAAGATGAATGATTTTACATGAATCCTTAATGTTGTTGTAGAACTATTGAAATGTTTTATTTCACTTTTAAAAAAATATAAAGAACAATGATTTAAAAATGTCATGATTTATGCCAAATAATTTTTTTATAAGTATAAAATAAAATATTAATAATTTATTTATTAACTTTTAACAATGTTATTTTTTCTTTTGGCCTCGTAACGAGTTAAGACGGCGACTTATTAATATTGCAATTGTGTATTCCCTTTAGCCCCATGAGAAGTTAAGACGGCTTATTGATATTGCAATTGTGTATGGGACAAAATCCAGTTTGTTCTAAAAAGACACATTGCATTGCACACTTTCACCAATAATTATTATAAATACACTGTACTTATTGTTTCATAACATGTGTGCTTAAATATTAAAATCCCAATATTAAGGAGAAATGAATATTATATTTTTAAAAATATTCCATTTAAAAGATTTTGTCAAATAATGAGATCAAATCAGAAATATTGTTAAAAGTATGATACATGTTCTAAAATAACATTTGTTATATGTGGGAAACATCTTTACCTTTCTAATTAATTTAAATTTTAAGAAGTTATTTTACAGAAAAATAATTGATACATCTTATAAACTACAAACTACAAACTACAAATAAATTTATATTTAAAGATAAAAGTATTAAAAATTTATTATTTGAATTGCTTTTTTATTTTTTTCTGTAATGTCTAACAAATGTAGATCGATAAAGTGATAAAAATTTTGTTTTTAAGTGCGAGTATAAATATTTAAAATACGATGATTAATTTTCTCATGTACAAATAGCTAATTAATGTGAAAAAGATAGTAAAATGTATCAAAAGAAACTTATGAGTTTGATTTTATTTTAATGGACATGAGTAACACTCATTTTGTTTTTTCATATCTTATAAAATATAATATCCAGTCTAATAATTTTTTATATTTTATTAGTTGAGCTAAATCTATATTCATAATATTTGAAAATATTACTTTCTAATAAATTTACATATATTTTGTAGTCATTTGAACAAATATTTGCTTAAAAAAAACTTAAGAAAACTATAAAAGAAATTGATCAATTTATAAATGACAACAAAATTAAGAAATCCACATCTAACAACAAAACTACAACGATGGTTGACCAAAGAAAATTACTCGTATTAAAAACAAAATATAAAAAACTAGTACTCAAAATAAAATAAAAAAGATTTTCTATTATTTGTTAACAAAACCCATATAATTCACGAATATTTGAATTTAACACAATATTAATATGGCATTGACCTTATAATACATAATACATGTATTAACAAGAAAAAAAATATAAAAAAGAATATATCAAATAACTGAGATTGATTGGTCGGTATAACTGTGAGATGATACATCTGCATGCAGGGAATTTGGGTCCTAAAAATGGAGACAATTGAATTAAAAATAACTGACACTCACATATACGCTACTTGGCGGCAATATTTGTCAACCATAGTTTTCGATTTTCTTTTCTCTCTCTCTCTCTTTTCATTCTCTTTCCATTGCCATCGAAGCAACTTTTTCCTTTTCTCTTACACTCTCACTTTCACTCTCTGCACAAAGATTTTTAGGTGAGAGCTTTTTCTAAATCTCCTTATTCCTTGTCAGATCTACCACCTCATTTTTATTGTTCCCATTTTATTATTTTATTTTTATGAATCTGCTGCATGTGCTGTTTCTAGAATTTCACACTATGTTCATTGATAGTATTCGATAGCCTATGAATTTCGTGTAAGATTTATTTATTTTGAAAAAAATAATAATTTGTTCATACTAGTATTTATTACTTTGTCCATTTATGTTGGTCATTTTCATTGTTTGATTATTATTTTTAGGTTAGGTGGGATTATGTTTTTTGAGAAACCTTTGTTTGAGAATTTGAAAGAATCTTATTTTGTTGTGAAGCCAAAACACATAGAATCAAATGAATTACTCCCTATATTTTAGACAAACATTTCTAAAT
The DNA here is from genome assembly GCF_000331145.2 of Cicer arietinum. Classification (NCBI taxonomy): domain Eukaryota; kingdom Viridiplantae; phylum Streptophyta; class Magnoliopsida; order Fabales; family Fabaceae; genus Cicer; species Cicer arietinum. The sequence continues at coordinate 69,681,288 of NC_021165.2, read as the reverse complement.
TTTACATACGTGAACAAGAAATAAATAGTTGTCTTTGGTAATTAAAAAATTACATGATAAATATTTATCAGTGATGGATAAATAAATTTTTGTTTTTGAAGTCTAAATGAGACATAGTTAAAATACCAGTGACGCTTTACGCGTACAATAGTATGTTTCTTGCTAGTTTTTTTAGAAAATTTGTGTTCCTTTTTAGTGTCGTTTTCAATTTCAAAGTAGTATTATTAACTATTGTTTTGTTGAAACTTGAAATTATCTGTTAACTAAATAGTTAAAGGTACTATAGGAAAAAGATAGACAATCTCATTAAAAGTAAATTTTTTTAATGATTTTCTTGGTATATGTAAACAAACTTAAAATGACAATGACAATTAAAAAGGACGTATATATCCCCATATGAGATACGCCAAATAGATATTCTTACTTTGTTGTGCATTGCTCATTGCTAATTGCATAATGCATACGCGTTTCATCTCATAGTGTTTTGATTTAGTACTATCTTGTTGGATTCAGATTCCACTGCATTTGCTAAGGAATTTGAGTTAGATTATGGCTAGTGATTCATTTGTAACCGTCAATGGAAATGGAAATGGCAATGAGATCTCACAGCCGAATCCGCGGAGGACTTACCAAGCAGTAGTCATTGCAACCCGAGATATGGGAATTTCTAAGGATGGAGAATTACCCTGGACATTGCCTACTGATCAAAAGTTTTTTGAGGACATCACAACGATAACATCAGATCCCGGGAAGAAGAATGCTGTTGTCATGGGTAGAAAATCATTTGAGGCTATCCCTCCTGAGAAAAGACCTCTCAGTGGTCGTCTTAATGTTGTTCTTACTCGCTCCGGTTGTTTCGATATTGCAAGTGCAGATAATGTTCTTTTATGTGGAAGTGTGTCTTCTGCTATGGAACTCTTGGCTGCTTCTCCTTATAACCTGTCAATTGAGAAAGTATTTCTTACTGGAGGTGGTGAGATATTTAGGTATATACATTGTTTAATCTTCTTTCTTTGCTTTCTGCTTCTTATTACAATTCTAGATGGAAGTTGGGATAAAAGAAACGTGTAGAAAAGTAAAATAGAAATTGTATTGATAGTGAGAATGTTGATTACATCAAAGGGTACAATGAGGCGTATATGGCCAATGAAAACAACTAACTTCTAACAGGTCTAACTAATTTATAACTAACTTTTACATGTGTAATACTTCCTTTTCATAATCATGTTAAGCTCTTTCTTTATTGTAGCTGATGATTTTCATGACAGAGATGCTCTTCATGGACCTGGATGTGAAGCCATCCATATTACAGAAATTGAAGCAAGCATTGAATGTGACACTTTTATGCCTCGAATCGATTTCTCTGTATTTCATCCGTGGTACTCGTCTTTCCCTTTGGTGGAAAATGGCCTCCGCTACTCTTTTACCACTTATGTACGTGTAAGGTGTTCAGCAGAAGAATCCAAAGATCTCAATACTGATACAATTCTGTATGATAATTTAGACTCTCTAAAATTTGAGGTCAAGAAATTTTCTTTTCTTCCTAAGATTATTTTTGAGAGACATGAGGAGTACAAGTATCTTAGATTAGTTGAAGAAATCATTTCTGAAGGTACAGCTAAGGATGATAGGACGGGAACTGGTACCTTGTCAAAATTTGGTTCCCAGGTAATATTTTTATTTGTTTGTAGTGGAGTTGCTATGATTTATACACTGACTTCCTTCTCTGTAATTCCACAGATGCGTTTTAATCTCCGTAGAAACTTTCCACTTTTAACAACTAAGGTATGTGCAAAGTTTGGCTTAAAATTTGTATAATTTACTGTGGAAAGTAATCTGTGCTCCTTTTCTTTTTCTATTATTTTGATGTAATTATTATCTGTGTTTGTTACTTTGAATCCTTGTTGGAGAAGCCTGCAGAGTGCAGAGGAATATCTTTTAACATTTTGATAATAAAGCTGACGTGATTTCTTCATCTGGTTTCTAGAAAGTATTTTGGCGAGGGGTTGTTGAAGAGCTTCTTTGGTTTATCAGTGGCTCAACAAGTGCCAAGGTAATGATCTAATTTGTCAATCTTTCCACGTGCGCGCATGCACACACACGACCTTTGTAGTTAGGTTACAATTCACATACTTGTGGCACAAGCCAAATTATGGTGAACTTGAGGTTGGTGTACTTGAAATTATTTGAACAGTTGAGACTGGGTTATCAATATAGAATGGTTTGACGATGGCTTGGTAAGCAGCTGTTTATTGCTTTCTGCGTTGATACCATAGAAATATATGCTTCTGGATCAAAATTTAATTAAACTACTGCATTGCATGAGGTGTTTCTTCTAGGTTCACAAAGAATGTCTTATTGATTCATTAGATATATGACTAATAATTGCCATGAATTTTATTCTTAAAACATTGACAGGTGCTACAGGAAAAAGGCATTCATATATGGGATGGGAATGCGTCTAGAGAATACCTTGATAGGCAAGCACGACTATTGACTAGTTTATTTTATTGTAATTTTTTCTTTTCTATGCAGTTATTAACTGGATTTCTAATTTACTTTATAGCATTGGTTTGAAAGAAAGGGAGGAGGGTGACTTAGGACCTGTTTATGGGTTTCAGTGGAGGCACTTTGGTGCAAGGTAGTTGGGTTGTGTGCCTTTCTCTCTGCCATTCATTACACTGTACTTTGTTGCTCTTTGCTTACTGTCTCACATTCTGTAGGTATACTAACATGCATGATGACTACTCTGGCCAAGGATTCGATCAGCTTTTAGATGTTATTAATAAGATAAAGCATAATCCTGATGATCGACGCATCATCCTCTCAGCATGGAATCCATCTGATCTTAAATTAATGGCACTTCCGCCCTGCCACATGTTTGCGCAGGTCTGCAGCTATATTTGGGTTTCTCTTCAAAACTTTTTTGTGTGTGTTTGTGTGTATCTATTTTAAAGTTTTTAGTACTTGTTTTATTTATGCAGTTCTATGTGGCAAATGGGGAGTTATCATGTCAAATGTATCAACGATCTGCCGACATGGGCCTGGGCGTGCCATTTAATATTGCATCTTATGCGCTCTTGACATGCATGATTGCTCATGTTTGTGGTATGCAAATTATGCCAGCTTTTACTAGACAATATGAACTTGGATTGGATGCACATGATCCAAATTCTGTTCATTTATACATATCTTTTCCCAAAATTACCCATTGATTTGTTTTTGTTTGTATTTATTAATTAATTTATTTTGCAAACTACAAATTTTTGGACAAACGTGATTTTTTTCCCTTTCAATCGGAAACTATTATAGCTATTTCAATGGAGTTAGTTTTAACATTCTCACTGAGGCATCAAACAGTGGACCAATCAACTTGGATAATATGTCCTTTTCTTGTCAGACCTTGTTCCAGGTGATTTTATTCATGTTATTGGGGATGCACATGTTTACCGCAATCATGTGAGGCCTTTGCAGGAACAGCTCCAAAACCTGCCAAAACCTTTTCCGGTATGTGCATGTGTCAAAGGAAATCAATTGCTTAGATGTAGATGCCTTTTAAATATTTATTTTTAAGCACTTCCATTAATTGTCTTTTCCTTGTTTACTACCTAAACTTAATTCAGATTTTGAAGATAAATCCAGAGAAGAAAGATATAGATTCTTTTGTGGCTACTGATTTCAAGCTCATAGGCTATGATCCTCACCAGAAGATAGAAATGAAGATGGCTGTTTAGGAACCTATGAGATTCTCAGTCCCTTCTTCAGCCTGTTGTGCTTTTTGAAACATGGCAAGTAATACAATGTCTTATTTTTCCATGATTTATTGTAAAAGAGATTTATATAATGTGATTGAGACTTGTCACTGCGCAGTTGGGAAAACCACAAAATAGATATTTAGGATTTATTTTGAATAACTTTCGACTTAGTTGGTAATGTAAGATCTAGATTTTCAAAATTTGAGTACTTTCCTCAATCTAAAGCACATAAATTATTGATTCTTCCTTTTAACTATTTTATATGAAAAATGCATAGTAAGTTTACAGTGCATTTTTTAAAATATCTCTATGCAGTTGTTTTTCTGCTCCATGTTCTTACTAAAGCATGGACATGGTATTCTCATTGTTTCAGGCTTAACTATAGGAAGTTAGTGATAAATTTATGGACAAATAACAAAGACTAGTTGGACACACTTTAAACTCTACTTATTTTACTACTGGGAATCCTTTAGTTTCGTGTGTGTCGTGGCTCTAAGGTGATATAGATTAACCACATTTTCATTTCTTTGAAATGGAGACACACTGGTATGATTTTCAGGGATCAGCAACTTTCTCATATTTTAAGCTTAGTGGTGTCTTGTGTTGACTATTTGGTTGTAAATTTGTAATTTATCACCCCCCAGCTCCAACCAATAAAGGGGAAAGAGGCGAGGATAGAGTTAAATGACTTATTCGATGTTGTCTTGTTACATTACTCTATTTCTTTTGCTTTGTCACATCATTTGGTACTGTTTGTTGTGTCTTAATTCTGGTATTATTGTATTCCTTGCACTTACCAATGTTCTATCCTTATTCGGCCAGAAAGTGAATGGCTAAAATTAATATAGAGAATTTTTATGGGAGAACATATAAGACCTCGTTGATTTAAGAAAAATATTTTGTTTTTATTGTTTAAAATGCACGCATTCATTTTAATTTGATGGTAGACTCAACTCTTGAAATGAATTATTGTTATAGAGAGAAGATTAAATGTTTTGAAAATAATAAAAAATAACTTTTTAATAATTTTATTGTTTTTAGAAATATAGATGATTGTTCTCTAGTTGACAACGTACACAATTTTTAAATAATGTTTTTATAAAATAAATAGATTCTAATTTCGTTATGAGAAATACTTGCTTGGGTATAAATATTTGGACACACAAATACAAAAAAAATAAAAATTAATCAACTGATATTATTAAATTGTTTTCCAATTAATTTTTTTATTTGTATTAAGCTTAAACATTTTTAATTTGGTATCCCTATAAAAATTACTTTTTTTTTTCCTTTCTAAATTATCGTAATTGATTGAGCGTATATTGATATAATGATGGGGAAGCAGATGATACGATGATCTAAATATGTCTTAAAAACCTTTAGACAAGTAGTAGATTCAATATTATTCATTAGAGAATACGTAAATACTTTCTCTTATTTGGAGCATTAACTTTTGTCAAGGTGTTGACTACTTCAGAACTTTCAACATAAATCATATTCAGACGATCAGATACTTGATGTGATGATGTGAATGTCAGAGGTAGATGATCACTTGCTTGTTAAAATTATCAAAGGTAGACAAAAAGAGTATAACTGCGTTTAGCAGAGGCAACTGCAACAGAACATATCATGTATGTCTAGAGTCATTAGTGAAGTAGTAATATCAATCACAAATAAGGAGGTTTGAATTGTGATTCCCTTTTAAAAAAATAATATTAATTATTGCTTTTAATTAAACTAACTCAAGATCAATCATGGTTACTCATAAAAAATCAAAAACGTTATTGGTTAGTCAAAAATAAATGAAATAGATTATTTCTACGTAGATAACGAGTTAGAAATAATAAAGGATAGGGATCAGAGAGTCACACAATGATGTATCCTAGTTCACCCAAGGTGGGCTACGTCTAGTCTTCGCAATTTGTGAGTTGTTCCACTAATATGCTTCACACAAGAACATTTTTGTTTCCACACAATTTTTCTTGGTCACTCTTAATCAGTTACAACATTCACCTTTCAACCTTGAAAGGATTTTTACATATACGTTTCAGTCAATAAATGATTTAGGATTTTTACATATATTGATCCAATTGTTCATAGGGATAATTAATCGACATGTGTTCTATTTTATCCAGAACATTTTTTCTTTGTAACCAGAATGTTCTTTGTTTATGCTTGAATGAATATCGTGACTGAGGTTTTTTAGTAGCTGTCTGGTGTCAGTTTGTTGCCTTGCACGCACACTGAACTTTCTGTAAAGGGTGCAATAGTTGTGTCATTTTCATCCTTGTTGTCCTAACTGTACTTGTTCATAGCCCATCAATTTAGAGATTGATCTAGTTATTGTTCTTGATGTTGTTTTGTTTCCTTTAGCTAAACTTTTGGGCTTGATCATTGTTCTAAGTTGCATTGATATTTGTTTTACTTAAGATCTGTATTTTGGGAAATGATGCATTTCATTTTTTATTTTAAAACAGATTATCCATAATGATCTTGATCGATCTGAATGATACTGTCATAAACTAGAATGATATTGGTTTGTCCAAACTGATATTCTTATGAAACAAAATGATATTGGTTTGCCCAGATTGATATTTTTATGAACCATGATGCTCTTTTATAAACTAGAATCATCTTGATTGTTGTATAGGTGTACTTGATTGCTTGTCTTCAAATAATACACTCAAAACACAAGTTAAATAGCAACACAATCAGAATCATGATTATAAATTAGCTAACTTGTTTTTTCATCTTCAAAACATGAATTTTTTATTTTGCCTCAACAATTAGAACTAGAACATTGCTTACATTGTCTAAGTGAACCAAAGCATAATGTCGCTTGCATCACTTGAGGCGTGTGTCAGAGTGTTTACATCAGACTTAAAAAAACAGAGTTAAGTGAAGTCTTGTTATTCCTATATAATTCACTTGATCTGATACATGCACACTTAATCAAACACATTAGTGTATTAAATTGTTATCACAAACTGGTTCTCACAAAACCTTGGCTCAATGATGGTCGTGTGATTCCTATGTCTATGAATATCACTTATGATATGTCACATGTGCGTTTTTACCGACAGTGACGCAATAGTAGATCGGTTTTGTTGTTGTTATGGTTTGGATCATTTGGAAGCAACACAACTAGAAGCTGTGGAATCACATAAGTTGTTGTGTCATGGCCAACTTAGTCACTTACTGTTCGTAGCAATTCGATTGACAGTCCCCAGTCATAGTGAAGTGTAAATGCAATGTGAACGTCTCATTCCTACATCACTTCAATATAGTTGGTGTTGGTATATGCAATACGAGAGGAGGACAATGTTTTTGTTATAACAAAAACAATTGTTCTCTCCTTTATGTTCTCTTGATGTTGGGGAAGCTAAACTCCTTTTTGCTTTGGATTGAGTTCATGAACTTCAATTGGGTCAAGTTGATTTCAAGCTCAATTCTAAGAATAGTTATTGATTTCTTCACAATACAAAGCGTGTGATGTCACTAAATTTAGTGAATTATTGAAAATTGTAGATATTTTTCTCTCTCTTTACTATAGAAATTCTCATGTTCAGTTTATTAGAAGACAATCTGATCAGACAACTCATAATCTTGTTTGAACATTTTTATTCTCTTTTTTCGAAATCAATATTAACGTCTCTAATTATATCTATGTTATTATGAATAAAATGCTATAAACATCTTTAAATAAAATAAAAATCTAACAACAACATTTATCACTTTTGTTTGCTATCTAACATGTCAAAAACTATTGTTTCAACCTATGTAAGACACCAACACCATTACACCAACTATATTGAAGTGATGTAGGAAAGTTAATATCTAATTATAACTTGTGATTTATTTAGAAAGGAAAGTTAATATCTAGGTATTTTATTACTGTGATTATATATTACTTCATATATCATCAATTAATTATGCACAAGAGACTATTAATTAATTACACTAATAGTACTATTTTCTAAATCAAAGAAGATGAATAATCATCTTCTTCCCTTCGAATCCTCTGTTGCCTAGCAATAAAAGCTTCCACAGTACGACGAAATTCCTCATTACTCATCTCATCTTCCGGATACGAAATCCTCACCATTTCCTCCTCAACAACAGGAGCACCTTCAATCCTTTTCCATCCGTTATTCTCACTCTCACACCTCCGCATAACACGACGTCGTTTCTTCAATATCTCACTCTCACACCTTCTATAACTCTTCTTCACCCCTCTTTTCATTATTTTTTCTTCCACTACGCTATCACCTTCTTTCACTTTGCTATCATCTTTTTCTTCGTGCTTTATACTTTTACGAACTAACATTTCGTAAATATTTTCAGGTTCTAGTTCTTTTGGAACGTTTTTTCCGAAACCTTGAGCGAAAAGCGTGATGATTATTACGTTTCCGATGAGAAAAACAAATCGAGGACTGTTCATGAAGATTGAAAAGTCTCTTAAATACTCGCTTGAGTTTCTCACTGCAATCGGTAGTTTCATAGAAATTCTTGAAATTAAAATCAAAACAATAAATACTTCAATGATTCGTAATAAGCCTGTGATTCTTTGAAGCTTTCGATTTTTTAGAATTGCGTTTAATTTCTCTGCTTGGAGATTGAAACTTAACGACTCCATTTCTTTTTTAATTTTTTTGATTTTGTTTTGATTGTGATTTTTATTGAAAGGGAATTGGATCTAGGTTTTGTAGAGGAGCAAGAGAAACTATGGATTTGTAAGAAGAGAATTGAGAAGGTGAAGATTTAGTGAAAACTGAAGAGGTTTTTGAAATTTGGAGCATGAAAAAAGAGAAAATGAAGTTAGTTTTGGAATTGGATGTGAGCATAGAAAAAGAAAGGTACGAACTATGAACTATGCCTTGAAACAGAGGAATGGCTTTGTTAATATATTTACTTATCTTCGTGTAAGAAGTATTGGTAATCTGTGTGGCTTTTATTTATAGTATCCGAGTCTTCTCGAGAGAGATGTTTGAATTCTTACTGAAACAATATTGATCGTGTCGTGGATCCTGAGGCTTAAGACGTCTCGAATATGATATTTTTTCAAAGAGATAAATAAAATAAATGTGGAATATTTTTCATTATCTTGTAGTGAAATTATGACTCAGTGAATTGTCACTATAATTGAGAACCTGGTCCTGATATACAAGTTGCTATAAGTCTAAGCCAGTGAATTGTGTTTCAAATTATGAAGTAATGTATCGTTGGAAGAAAAAATAAAGGATAAAACCTTATTGTCGTTAATGGAGATAGATGCTTGTCTCAAATCTAGATTCCAGAGGACAAAACTACGTATAACTGTGTAACATCAATGACGCAAGTTTAAGCACTTCGCGTATTTTCAGCGTAAGCACTTGAAACAAGTGTCTTTGAAACGTCTCTACCGAATCAGAACATGTGAATAATCTTTTATATAAAATATGGATTAACCTCTAAAGCATTTGTAAACTGGTGATGTATCTGAATTCGGTACGTGGCTAGTATTGGTACTAGTATGTCGTCGTTGTCAATACTTCTTTTTTAATTTGTCCTATTTATACTTTTTAAGTTGTAATTTGTAAACATGAGATTTTACAAAAACAAAAATTGTAACACATGGAATGCACATGATTCCATTATGTTTGATTCAAATATAAAATGATTGAAATCCATTCTTTTTACTTGGTTATTTAGTTAAGTGAAATTTGTAGTTTATCACATATATATAAATTTGTAGTTTATCACATATATATAAATTTGTAGTTTATCCGATAAGAGATTTCGGTCTTCAATTATGTCAGTATTGAAACTTGATTTCGAGTTAGCAATTAGCATACATAATCTTCAAAATGTGCTCTTGAAAATTTCTTGGTCTTCAATCTTCTAACCCCTTGGTACTCCTATTTTGAGATTCTACTCGATCTTCAAAGATTCTTCACTATCATAACTCTTACAAATTGGACGCAACCATACGAAACTCGACTCAAAATTCTCAAATGGCATTGGAATGAAATAAGTCAATTAATATTGTCATTTTAATGATGATTTTTTTCTTTCTTTCACTTTTGCGCTGTTATCTTTTATTTTCACGGCGAATCTATCAAAAAAATCAACAAATAAATATTTAGTGTGAGATATTGGTAAGTTTAAAAATAATCTTTTTTTAATTATTTAATTTAATTGTAATTTTTTTCTCTATATTGTCACCTATTTACAAAATTGATCTATCTATTTAAAAAGTCGACATTTTTTGTTATGTATTAGATTTTTGAACTAACAAATTACGATTAAACATATTTTAAACAGCGTGAAATACAATTTTATAATGTAAAATCATCTAGATACATTAATTTTCCATATATCATAATTAATTAAATTATAAATATGGAAAATTTCTGAAATTAAAAATTAAATTTTTATGATGTTTTATTCCAATTTTATGAGTTTTAATCATTTTACAGCATCACAGTTATTTAAAATATGTAAAGTCGCAATGTTTTAATTAAAAACTTGAAGAGAGACTAAAATTGTCGACTTTTAAAATAGATGTACTAATTTCATGAATTAATAAAAATAAAGGATTAAAACTGTAATTAAAATTAAATATTTTAATTGCTTAATTAGTTAAATTGATTAGTAATTACTAACTAATTATTTGTTTTATATTAATTAATTATCTATCTAATTAACCTTTGATGTAAATAATTCTCTCAATTATAAATATCATTTAATTTACTTTTTCTAATTATCTTTTATCTATAACTTAATTCAATCAATTCGTAATAAACTTCGATACATATGCAAACATCCAAAGGAGGTAGCAATTTGACTATTTAGATTCGTATCTAACCAACGAGATTATCAGAGTCCATCAATTACTCTTCTATTAATATAATTAAAAAAATTTATATATTGCTATTATGTTTATATAACAAGCTTAACTGTTGATAATTACTTTGATTTTATTTATTTATTTGTGAACGAAACCATAATCGGATATATTCTCAATAATTTCCACAGTTTAATTACAACAAATTCAACCGTTTAGAATTGATTCCTACCTAAAACCTAGATCTCGTCACAAGCTCCACCAAAGTGTTTTAAATTGAATTAACTGTGTAGATTTGATTTGGATAAATACATCGCACATAGAAATTAAACCTTTAATAATCTTGTGTACTATTTATGCGATGCTCACGACTTTGTGGGTAGACACATAAATTATACGATACATATAATGTGGCATATTATTAGTATAATGTAATGATTCCCATTCCCCCTTTCTGTCCCGAATACAATAGACCCACCAATAATGGCAGAGGATCCAACTTTTGCCTTCAAATGGAAAACATTAATTAACTGTTCAAAGAAAATATACTTGGGTATATATGATCAACATTATTTTAGATCATTGTGAATGAATCGTCGACATAACATAAGTAAGTAGACTGATGGAACAAGAATAAATGCTCATTTATATAACAATTCATATAAAAACTGATGGGATATATGAATGTCTCAATAAATTAATTATTCTCATATTCTAATTAGTGTATAAGATATTTTTGGAGTTTTGTTGTGGATATGGTTCTGTAATACATCACACTTAGCACACAGATAACTTAAACGACAAGGAGCACTAACACTAACTGCAGTTTTTATTTAAAGTGTTCGCTTACCATAGTAACTGATTCCTAATGCACATTCTAAAGAATAGATATCAAACATTTGAAGGGCTAAATTGATATTTGACAATGACAACAACTAAAAGGAATAAACCATACTCGAATTTGTGTTCGACACGAGCCTCACCAAAGTAAGAATATTTTATGCAAGACAAAATTGTTTTAATTGCATTTTAACTTAATTTTAAGTTTCATACTTGAAAAAAATATAACATTAAACTAATAAGAATTTTTTTCAAAATAAAAAATCTTTCAATAAAATTCTCATATTAATAATAAAATAAATATTTATTAAAAAATTATATATATATATATATATATAATTGAATTCCGTTAGATTTGTTTCCAAAAATATATCAAAACTCGATGTGATTTACATAGTTTTCACAAAAAATTTATATTTAATAAAATTTGATTTTGTGTACTTTTTGTATTCTTTAATCGATTTGTGATTTTTAATTGGATTTATTTAGATGTGAATACTCCTAGTTTTACAATTATAAATTTTGTTTTTTTAACTTTTTAGTCTATGGTTTTTTTTTTTCATACTTTTAAGTCAACTCATGTGTATTCTTTAAATTTTTGAATAACTATTTGTTATTATGTTTGATATTAAATAGTTGGATTAATTAGTTAAATTGACTAATTATTTACACTACCTAATTAATTTTTCTTAAAATATTATAAATATATCTCTCACAAAAAATTAAATTTATTTAACAAAAGGTAAATTAAATATAAATTTTTAAGTTGTAAAAGCGTAAAAGTTTATATTTAACACTCATAAAATTAAAAAATGATAACTTTTTATAACAGAGATATTTATAATATCCTAAACATGACTGCAAAAAATGATTCAAAAATTTGAAAGATATATACGAGTTGATTTTATAAGCAAGGACTAAAAATGAAGAATATTTTGAGAATAGAAAGTTAAGAAATTTTTGGTAAGAATTAAAAGAAAATTAAAATTTTATAGGGATTAAAAACGTGTTTAAAATTTTAAATATTTATGTAAAATCTGATTACATTACTAATGATTTTTTTTTCAAACTTCATTATTTAGTGTGTCTTAATTAGACATGTCAAAACGGGTTATCCGACTCATTTAGGGTTGATCTTTACGAGTTTATAGGCTTTTTTAGGTCAGGTCAAAAAACTCAGTTTTAATACGGATTAAAAAAATACTACCTGAATTCGGTCCTAGGCGAGTTGCATTTAGCTCACACATTTTTTTCAATATTAATTTTTATTTTTATTTTTTAATTTGTTTGCAACTTTTCAATTTTAAAATTTTATTCATGTCCATTTTTAAATTTTCTTTTGATGGTATACTATAAATATATTATGAAAAAATTCATTTGAATGAGTTTAAATTATAAATTGATATCTAACTCAATTCGAGTGAGTATTACTATTAAGTCATGAATGGGTAAATGAATTAGATATCTTTTTGAGACAATTTTTTTTTCGGTCCGATTTTATTATTTTTATTTTTTTAAACTAGTTATTTGGATTGTGTACTACTGAGTACCAACACGGGTTAGTTTGTATGGGATTGGATTAAATTATCCTAAAAAATTATGTTAAAAATTGGAAAGCTGCATTTTGTATCCTTCAATTTAACTCATACCACCTAAGATATTAAAAATCCTATGGTCCTTTAATTTTTATTAAATTAATAGTAAAAAAAATTTACTTCAAAATTTCACCTCTCATCAAATTTTTTGATAAATAATATTTTTCCTCTAAATATCCGTACAGACTTTATAACTGTCGGATATTTTAAGGCACAAAATTTTCGGCAGTAGAAATTATGTACTAGAGATTTCGCCAACAAAATCTCCAGTACATTATTTATACTATTGGAAAATTTGTGCCTTTAAATTTCAGTCAGTTAATTTTACTCTACCGAAAATTTGTGCCTTGAAATGTCCGATAGTTAAATTTTATTCTACTGGAAATTTTAAACTTTGAAATTTTCGATACGTATTATTATTACTATTTTTTAAACTTTTGTTTTTGGATTTATTTTTTTGAAGTAGGGATGAAAAAAACACCAAAATGTATAGTCAAATTTCCTGTTGAAACTCTCTAAAATTTCAAAAATGAAAATTTCGTTATTGAAAAATAACTACTAGAAATTTAATTCGTTCTTGAAATTTTCGTTAGAGTTTTTGTTTTCAATTTTTTATTTATATTTATTTCATATTCGTTTTATTTTCAGTGAGGACCAGAGCAGTGAAAAATACCGTTGAACATTATCAAGTTTGACCTCTTACACAATCTAATAGGAGAGTTGTCGCGATCTAAGTTTAAATGGACAACTCATATTTTAGTTGAAGTTTTTGATTTACATTTATTTGACTTATATTTTTCACCTCTATCACAACTCAAAATTAATTTTGACTTACTTCCTCTCTTTCTGATCTCTATGTTAAAGCGGGTAATAATAACATCTACTCGATTTTGTCGGTCAACCTCTTTTGTCGATGATATAACAACCTATCGTGACTAAAAAATTTGATCATTGTGAATGCTTCAACCAAATCTATACATAATGGTGTTTTTTTTTATCCTTACTTCAAAAAAGAAAAAGTTGAAAAAAAGAAAATTAAAAAAAAATCTTTAAAAAAATAACAATAGATACTTGGAATTTTAAAATTTGAATTTTCCGGTAGAGTAAAATTAACTACCGAAAATTTTAAAGCACAAATTTCTGTAGTATAAATAATATACTGAAAATTTTGTTGACGAAATTTCGGGTAAATAATTTTTACTGCTGGAAATTTTGTGACTCGGAATTTCCGATAGTTATAAAATGTGTACTGGATATATGAGAGAAAAGATTACTTACCGAAAATTTTGTTGAGTGGTGATATTTTTAATTAATTTTCTTTTACCAAAAATTGAAGAAAAATTAAAGGGATATATTTGTATTTTTAATATTTTGAGGGTAAAATTGAGGGTACAAAATCCAATTTTCCAAAAATTATTATTGGACCATTGACCCATATAGATTTTGACGGTTTTAGCTGTCATGTAGACGAAGGTCCAATCCAGAAATAACGTATAAAGATCATTGATTTCATTTGGGCCTCAACACCTAACAATTGGGCTTACACCAAAACTGGGAATAAAACGACGTAGCTCAAAGAACCCAATATAAAATACATCTTATATTAACCCTAGGGTTCCTGATTCGGCTCTATCGATAACTCGCGCCTCTGTCTAAGACCTTCGTTCATCCAACCGATCTCATGGTGTGTTTGATGTGTATCTCTTCATGAATCTGCTAAATTTTAACTCTTTTCAACTTCCTCAATACTCATCTATCTGATTCGGTTTCTGGATTATTTTTGCAGGCTCCAAAGAAGGATAAGGCTCCTCCACCTTCCTCCAAGCCAGCCAAATCTGGTGGCGGCAAGCAGAAGAAGAAGGTTCGTTTTTGTTTTTTCTCCTTTAAGTTTATTTTATATTTCTGCAGTTAACTTTGTTTTATTATATATGTGATGAATGGTGAATAATGAATGTCAGAATTTAGATTTGTTTTTGTTGCATATAATTTTTAGGGAACGATGAAATATGGGAGTGTGGTATTAAGGCCCTTAATCCGCGAACTAAGGAATACTTTTGCGAAATGTTTATTTTAGTGAAATTATTAATTTGTATTTACAAAATATCTTTTGAAGCTAATTTCGAATCCATTATTTTTTGTTGAATGCTAATTCTTAGATGCATAATTTTGTGATTTAAAAAGGGTTATTGGAATGTGATATTAAGGGTCATATTTTGTGTTTAACAGAAGTGGAGCAAGGGAAAGCAAAAGGAGAAGGTGAATAACATGGTGCTCTTTGATCAGGCTACCTATGACAAGCTCATATCTGAAGCACCCAAATACAAGCTCATCACTCCTTCAGTTCTCTCTGATCGTTTGAGGGTAAATCTTTGTTAATTCCTTTTCCTACTTTGCGGCATTCATTAGTGATAGTAATGATACATTGTAGTGTGAGTGTTGTTTTGATTCCCATTCAGTCCTATGACAGGAGTAACCTTCAATGATTTTTTGTTTGTTTTAAGTCATATAGTCCGAGTTAATCCTAGGATTGGTCAAATTATATTCTCTATTTATATGTTTGTGTCTTCTTGTTCAGCTTCTTTATTTTCCTAGACCAGTCATGGATTACTTGTCCCGTGTAAATTTTGGTAGTCTAATGTGCATATGTTTAGGTTATTTGATGGTCCCATGTCTAGGTCATTATGTTCTGGCTCAGAATTTAGAGTTCTTATTTTCAATTTGTTGGTCTCTACCGATTCTTTTACGTTATTAATTCTACAATATCACAGATGTTTGTATTGGCATGTTTAGCTAAAATTGAATGTTTATTAATTATATTGCAAACAATACATTTATGTTTGATGCCTCCATATCGTAGATGTCATTTGAAGTTCTGTAGTGGTATATGAACTTGACATTTTGTCCTATTTGGTTAGTAAACAATTAATTGTAATGCACACTATCTATCACATCCACCCAAGTCCAATATAAATAACATTGCCTGAAACAATCAGTAATGCTCTATTGCAATAATTAAAAGTACCAATATTGATAATATCATCATGTCTTACTTTTACATGCATTATACAGGTTAATGGTTCTCTTGCAAGGAAGGCTATTAGAGATTTGATGGCTAGAGGTTTAATCAGGATGGTATCTTCCCATTCAAGTCAGCAGATTTACACCAGGGCTACAAACACCTAAGTGTAGTACCGATCATAATTTGCATGCAGTGTTGGTAGAATTAGCTATGTATTGTTCTTTTAAACTTTGAGATGCACATTTTGCCAGCTTGTATCAGTTTTGGCATCTATCTATTATCGTTTTTGGTATTCTGGCAGTTCTTTTCTTCTTGTTTTATTTAGGTTAATTACTGTTGATTGAGATTCATTTTGAAAGAGAAATCTGGACACAGACCATATATTTTTCCGGTTTGAGTTTTAAAAATTGTTTTTCTCTCCTACAACTGACTTCTGATTGTTGCGCTGTTGTGCTTTTGTAATTTGTTTATCACGATTTTGTTGCATTAGTATGAGTTGTAACTATATTTCATATAACTTTTAATTGATCACAATGTTTTGCTCAACAGTTCCAAAAACACAATTCTGAAATTTGATAAACATTCCTATTTGAACTTAAGTTCCTTTCCATAAAACCTTGTTATTGAACTTCTATAAGAATTTTGGGCACTGAGTTTGTATTCTTAATTTATACTTTATGTATCTTGATGGAATTTTGGTGCATTCTCATTTTGATATTTCATCTTTGCTGTATACATTTCGTCCTATATTTTAATAATTATGGAATTGAACTATAAAATGTATTTTCTATATGCATAGAGAAATTGCATTTTCGTATAATTCCTTACAACCTTTTTATTGACAGTGCCTCATTTGAAAAAAGAATGAAATTGATATAATTGGATATATTTTTATTGTTTTATTATTTTATGTAAAAATTGTATTTGATAGCTGTAAGAACAAGAGCAATAAATGGTGACCACTTCTTGATTTCTTATCCAACAAAATACATATTTTTAGACAACACCATTTAATATTTTCTTCTTTTTTATGTTCAATCTGTGGCTTTTGCCAAGATTGCAGCGCTTGTTTTTTCAAAAGTTTGAATTGCATCCCTTCATTCTTCTTCTCCTATTGATGTAATAATTATATAACCGGAAATTGTTTATGCCGTACCTTTTATATTTTATTGAATTCACAGTCCTTATGTTATGTGTACAAATCCTAAGGGATTAAGGATATCAATCTACCAGTAGAAACATGTTAAGATGAAAATCTTGAAAATAAACAAATCTAAACAGTGTGTGCAACCAACCCGAAAAGCAGTGAAATAGCTATGAACAATATGGCATAGCTGTAACTTTTAGAAATTCATGTATGAAGGGGAAAAACAATATTTGTTAAGCAATCAATGGCAACTGTAACCATTTCATACTTTGAATATCAGTGAAGATCTAGCCTCAGTTTACGCGTCTAAGGAAGGAATTTGGCTGGGAGTTGTGATGATGACTACAAACATCAATACAGCCCTGATTTGTCGTTTGAATAGTGAGTCTTCTATACTTCACCCTTTCATATCTCAACATACAACAAGCCTTGCCACGCAAGGCACGTGAATCGTGCAAAACATGTTGGATGGATGACTAGAAGGATCACTAAGGCTCTTCGATATCTCTAGTTTTGCATAAGATGTCCTGAAGCAATCAAAAGAAAGTGTAAATGGATTTCAATTAACAGTTCGAAGGAAGAGAGGGGGTGTGAAATGGCATTCAAAGTTAATGGTGGTGAATACTTGTCATCAAGGAAGAAGGCAATGAAGACAATTGAGAAGGCCTTAGAAATTTTTAAGGGATTTTAGATGGGGTTCATTTTAACTTCTTCCAACAAAGACATAATCCTTGTCAATAATCAAAAACTTCAAAGAAGCTGAAGCTATCACTCTGATTCAATTAGAGTTTTTGCTTTTTGCTATCAACTTCAAAGTAGAGTTTTTGGCTTTTAAGTTTCTATATGGATCCTTCTTTTTCCCACCCTCCTCTCTTTCAAATAAGAGGACGAAAAAGTTAGCCTTTAAAGATGTTTAAGGAATTAATGTCCAAAACAAATGTTTAATTTGGTTAATAATCTTAGTTGTTTTGTTTTATCAGTATATAAAATGTTTTGGTCTGATTCTAATCTCTGTTTTCTTAAGCATGCATATTATTTCTAGCCACCTATAGATTTTAGTTATTGAATTGACCCCACTTAATTATTTTGGATCAATATTGAAGCTGATTATTAGGTTGGTTGTTGAGCAATGATCAAAATATATTATTATTGCCTTCAATTATAAGTCATGGGCTCAATTTCATTTATATGCAAAAAACAATGTGATGCTTGTCTTGTTGTTATTATGAGGACAAATAAAATCACTAAGTACTTTACTCATGATATCTCTCTGACAGCACATCAAAATCTGGTAGTACACTATCACCGTCTGAACTTAAACTTATGCTAGAGAAAATTATTTAGCAATAATGTTTCAGTACCTTCCTCATAACTCCCCTCAATCAGAGACTAAAATCCATCACTTTCACTGTACCTGATCCATAAATTTTGTCTGTTAGATTTTTTTTTTTGACATGAACAATTCTACGGTTAATCTTAGTGGGCCACGATGACCGATACTTAAAATTTGTTCATTACTCTGACTACAACAAACATTGTCTTCCTAAAAGTAGAAACTGAAAGTCTTCCTTGTCTTCGCGATTGAGACGGTGACTTGATCAATATCAGTTCGACAAACAAGAAAACACGAATGTGCGTGTTTCAAAACTCAATTTATATTAGTTTTTTGTTGTTTTAGCTGTACCGTCACCAACTAGGTGATTGTCTTAGGCGTAAGGATGAGAAGGATCTTGAACTTCTACTTTTAAAGAG
>NC_021165.2:69656025-69662344 GCF_000331145.2 Cicer arietinum | reverse complement strand
AGAGCGTCGCCGATTATCATTTAAATTTCAAATGATTTTTAAGTATTATTCTATTGTAGTCCACCTATCATTTTTAAGATGGTAAAACCCATATGATTTAAACCAAAACAAAGAAGAAGGGAGTAAATAGCATCTTTATATTTAATTGTAGTACTTAGTACAAACTAGAAAGAGCTAGAAAAATATTTAAAGCATAATCATTGGCTAGTGTACTCTTACTAATTTCCAAGTGATGCATGCCTCAATAAGCTGGACCTTTTTTGTTCAACTAGCTAGTACCTGCATCATCTATCTACATGTGTTGATAAAATAATTCTTCACAAAAGACAAGATATATTTATGTCACTAGCAACCACCATAGAAAATGTCAATGTCCCTCGTGTGATATATAATAGAGATACAATGAACCATAAAAAAAGAGGCCAAACATGATTATGAAATCATTAGAAAATAAACATGTAATAAAAAGACAAGAGTATGAGTTGTAAGGATATGGTGGTGGAGACATTGTACTAACAAATCTGTGTTAATGTCAAGATCAATCTAGATAAGTTAACATTTAATTATTTATTTTAAGATAAGATTCCTAATTAATGTCTCCTATCCATTATATATTGATCAATAGCCTAAGAAAGATAGCAAATTGGCAACTCAATTTCACATATTCAACCTTAAAAGTTAACACACTTTTCTTCTCTTGTAAAGAAGAAAAAAATGGAAATCTCTGCATTGAACACCAAATTTCATAACCATGCTCGTTCTAATAGTTTACCTTCAAAGCCACACCCTATTATTCTACAATGCAATGAACACTTAGCTAGATTAGGAGGTGAAAATTCTTATTCCACTTCCTCCTCTATAGTCCTTAGCCAAAAACTAAACACCCTTCAAGATTTGCATATTTGCATTGAAAAATTGATTCAATTGCCTCTAACACAAGAAGCACTTGTAAAGGAAAGCCAAGAGAAATGGGTTGATGAGCTCTTGGAAGGTTCCTTAAGGCTTCTAGATACATGCACAGCAACGAAAGACGCGCTACTTCACACAAAAGAGTGGGCGCGCGAGCTACAATCGATTATAAGACGAAGGAGAGGAGGTGAAAGTGAGGTTGTAGTAGAGGTTAAGAAATTTTTGACTTCAAGGAAAGTTGTGAGAAAGGCCATTTTCAAAGCATTGGAAAATTTGAAAGGTAGTGCAAATAAATGCAGTCTTTCTATCACAAACAAAGACTATCAAACTGTGGCAATAGTTAGTTTGTTGAAAGAAGTTGAAATGATAACTTTCACTATATTTGAGTCATTGTTGAATTTTATGTGTGGAACACAATCAAAAAGAAGTAGTTGGTCTTTGGTTTCAAAGCTTATGCATAACAAAAGGGTATCTAATTCACAAAGTGAAGATGAGAATGAGTTTGCAAAAGTGGACAGTGCTTTGCAGTTCTTTGCATTTAACTTGGCAAGCAAATCAAATGACATTGATAATTTGCAAAATAAATTGGTGAATTTAGGATCATGCATACAAGACCTTGAAGAAGGACTTGAATCATTGTTTAGGCGTTTGATTAAAATCAGAGTTGCCCTTCTCAACATCCTTAATCACTAGTTGTTGAATGAACCAGAAGATGCTTCAGAATTTTGCAACATGTAGCATCTTGTTTGTTTAATACAATTGTAGATAATGTGTTATGTACCTGTTATTTTTATGGTAAAAAGTTCATGAAATGACAGGAATGCATAATTGTAAATTTTTTATTTAAAAGTCTTGACCATTTTGCAATCTTATTACATTTTCAGTTTTATTGTTCTTTCATAATTTTATAGTTTTCTCATTTTTTAAGAGGAGTATCTATCGCTAAGGTTTTAAATAAAGATCTGCGACAGTGTTTAGGCCGTTACATAACGTTTCTTCCTGTTGCCAAAACTGTAATGCGACCACGGTTGAGGCTCCATCGATCGACTGCATTTGATCACAATTCTCTACAATATCAATGATCACGACACAATCATAATGGTTACTACGACCACTATTTAAAACCTTGCCTAGAAGTAATTAGAACCAAAATTTCTCTTCTTAACATCTTCGATCACTAGTTAGAGAAAAACCATATGACAATTAACTGTGAACACTAGAGTCCAATTTTCACTACAGTGTCTCAAACTGTACAAAAAATGTGATCAGATAGATGTTCTTGTTAATAAATATACACTTTAATCACTACCTTATGAGTGCTTGGGGGAGCAACATTGGAGTTGGAGTGATAATAAAATCACGAGTTCCACTTCTCTAATAACAAAATAACAACTAACATTTACTATTTAAAAAAAAATCACTTCCTTATCTCTCTCCTTTATTTTTCCTTTACTTTATCGTGAAGCAAACTCTTGTGCCAATGCCCTTGCCTTGAGAGGACATTGGGTAGATTTTTCCAATCATGTGCTCTAGTTACCTTGTTTTTGGCCTTTATTATATATAAAAAAAACTCATCTTTCAGTTTTCCTTTATTTCCACCCTCCAGCTTCAAAATATGCAAGTGGAAGAAGGTAACATAAAAACTATACTAAAGACTCAAGTCTCGAATGTACTTATCTAAAACTTTTTGACATTAATTTGGTCCTTTAATGTTTATAACAAACATCAAATTTTCCTTTACAAAAAAAAAAACATCAATGCAGTCCCTTATTTTATATTTGGGTATCAGTTTGTTCCCTAAAATTTATGTTTGTTTTACACTGTGAGGTTCAAGTTGATGTAAACAATCTCGAGAAGACCAACAACAACTTGATATCTCATGTATCTTTGGAGGACTACATACTTTTAAAACTATTGATATTTGAACAAGTCTCAACTTCATTAATTGATTATGACCTTTTAACCAAAACCACAGGTCCAAAGTTTCTGTCTTTCTAAGAGCATATTAATGCTAATATGAAAGGATATTTTGGTTGGTTGAGGTTGTGTAGGGACACAAACAAGCTTGTTTCTAGTGCTCCTTATGTTGTTGTTTCTGGTTGGTTGATGTTTCTGCTGAATGCTTCATTAGTTCATCTATTTCTCCAAGCAGATACCTCGAGAAGATCAACAACAACCGACCATGAATCATAGAGAAGCAACATTTCAAAAATATATGCTACATGTTTTCTGGTCTAACTATATATGACTTGAAAAAATGTGAATATACTTATAGAATGATTAACTATGTAGCATATACACTTAATATTGAAGGCGTGTCCGGTATTTGATACCAACAAATATGATTACATTCAATCCCTTCAATTTTCTCAAATTATTACTAATGTTTACATGTCAATGTTGTGTCCGGTGTCAGTTCTATATTAGTGCTTCTTCATACATGGTTAATCATCTCTTAGGAGACAATAAAATTCAATGTTTATGTTGCATACTTACCTCATAGCATTGGTATTTTCAAACTTCCCTACCAAGCAACTTCCTTTTGCATAAGAAACTGTATGGTGCCAGCATCCTGTTTGTGATGTGTATATCATTACCTTACACCTTTTAATTTCATGTTTCATATCTGAAGCTAAAGATTCATGTTGCCCTTAATTCAGCAGACAAGTTTGCATTCTGAATGTTGTTTAACATTATACAAAGGCTTCCACACATGCATGCACCATAAATTTTGAATTATTTTATATCATCAACCTGCAAAGATGCCATTTCTCAAACAACCATGTGATTCCAAAGTTAATTATGTTAGGTCGAGTTGGAAGGCCTAGTGAGTGGGAAGCATTCAATAAACAATGCCATTCCAAATCTGAGATTCAAATCAAGATGATATAATTGCATGCCAAATCAATGACATCAAGGAAAAAAATATTGTACTTGTCTCCCTCAATTCTTTTGCTATATATATGAAGCAGAAACCAACCACTAAAATTCAGAACAAATTGTGCATATTATCTCCTTCTCCTATAGTCTTCTATTGTGTTATCTTACAAAAAAAAAAAAAAAATGGAATCAAACACAAAAAACTCTATGCATATTAGGTGCAACAGTTTACCTTCTGCACCCCACCCTCTTGTACCACAATTCCATGAAAATTTGCAAAGATTGAAGGATTCTGAAGCCACATCCACTTCTTCAATAAGCCACAAACTAAGCGGCTTGATGGATTTGCATGATTGTGCTGATAAGTTGTTACAATTGTCAACTACACAACAAACATTGACACTTGAATGCGGTGAAAAATCGGTTGATGATTTATTAGAAGGATCTTTGAGGCTTCTTGATATTTGTAGCACAGCACAAGATTGCTTATTGAGATCAAAAGAAAACATGCATGTGGTTCAATCAGTTATTAGAAGGAAAAGTGTTGCTGGAGTTGAATTCACTGTTGAAGGTGAAAAATACTTAACATCAAGGAAAATTATTAAAAAGGAAATTCAAAAGGTAGTAAAAAATTTGAAAGGAATCAAAAATGAGTTGATTGCTTGTTCCTCAAGCAAAGATAATGAAAATTCTTCTATCTTTGTCATGTTAAAAGAAGCAGAAGCAGTTACTGTGAGATCCTTAGAATCTATGTTGTTGTTTGTATCTGATTCCAAGGGACAATCAAAGAAAAGTATATGGTCAACAATGTCTAAGATGATGCAGCCAACAAGAGTGACTTGTGATTTTTCTCAAGAATCAGATTCAAATGAATTTGTAAAGGTGGATGCAACTTTGCAATCTCTCATAAGTCACAAGGTGTTATCTGTTGAGAATATTCATAGCCATATGGAAAATTTGGAGATTTGTATTGAAGATTTAGAAGGAGGTGTTGAGCAACTTTCAAGGCAACTCATTAGAACAAGAGTTTCCCTTCTTAACATCTTTAGCCAATAGTTTTAGACTCACAAATTCAATTTTGGTCTCATCTCAAAGATGTACATAAATGTAATTAAAACTTGTTCAGTTACTAAATATACAATATTATACAAGGATCAAATTATAGCTACTCTATATCTCTTTCTTTTTGCCCTTAACAAAGTTTCCTTCATATCCCATCTTTTAGTTTTTTATTTTTCCTTTTATTTTATTTTTTACTTCTTTTTGCAAATGCTCTCCTCTGTGAGCATTATTTTTACTTAATTGAATAGATAAAAGTAAATGAAAATGTGAAAAATGAAACCAAGATTAGAAATGATTTCCAATCAAACTTGTAGCATTTATTTATTTATTTTTGCATGACTTTTTTATTTTAATACTACCTCTAGTTGTATTTATAAGAAGAAAAAAAAAAAAAATTCTTCACGATTAAGGAAAAACATTTAATTTCAAACTGTATTCTAAAAGTACCCAAATACATCCACATGCATGAGAAATATCTAAGTTTCTAAATAACATGGATCTCACATTAAAACAAAGGTATGAAATGAATTCAAATAATAATTAATACATCTTAAAATATATTCATATTCTTCTAAAAAAATTGTGCTCAGACTTTTTATTATTAGGACTAAATAATATAGTATAGATATTTTCTTATAAGTAAGATCGTGACTATATTTGAATTAAAATTATTCAAGTTTCTTGGTTGACCATTTACTCAACTACACAATCAGATCTTGAAAAAAGAAAGGTAATATTACCAAGAAAATAGAATGAAAAAAAAAGAAAGATATTGTAATGTTTGAACAACCAGAGATGCTAATTGTCATCCAAAGTTGAAGGATTTTTTTGTATGAAAGGGAGGAGGTGAATTAGCATTATCAATTAGAAACCTCTCCACATCAATCAATTATTATCATATGCCCACATGGGATTCAAAGTCAAATTAAATCCATCTTGCTGTCAACAAGATTACAAGTTCATTAGTTAGGTTGATGATTAAATATTATGAAGATGAAACAGCTAAATATTTTATAAATTGCTCAGGCTATTTGATTTAGAGGATATTTGATTCCAATTTTTAGAGGTGTGGAATTGATTTTAAAGTATTTTATTTGGTTGTGCTTAAATAAAATTAATTTTATCTTCAAAATTTTAATTCTAATTAAAAGTTAAAATTTGTAACTTTTATTTTTAAAAATAATTTTTAATCTAAAATTTATTATTTAATTCACTTTTAATTAAATATAATACTTGATATTTTCACCTTGCATTTGATCAACATTCATGCACATTTGTATTGAGTTTGTGCTACATTTATGACACGGATGTTTGAAATATTAACACTTCTTTAGCCATTTAGAATAATAAATTAAGAGCGGAGATGCTCAGTTTTAGAACACTTTAACCGTTATTCAAATAAGACTTTTGATATTAGAAGTTTAAATTTTCTTTTTTGATCTTTAACTCTCCGGTTTCCTAGGGAAAG
>NC_021165.2:69588171-69655895 GCF_000331145.2 Cicer arietinum | reverse complement strand
GGAAAGAGTAATTGATAATCCAAAGTTTGGTTGGGAGATAGATAAAGCCTAACCAATGATTGTTTCAGCAAAGATTGAAACTCAGATTCTCTTGAACGATTCGTTCTTAACTGAAAGTCCAAAATATTAACTGTTTGAGTTCAACCACTTAAAAAGATGTTTTAATTTTATAATTGAGTGAATATGCTTAATTTTAGAGTACTTTACTCGTTATCCCAGTAAGCCTTGAATTTTAGAGGTTTTAAACTTGTTACAAAGTGAAGATATGACTTTAGAAATAGAACTCTTCAGTCTTTTCAAATGCCCTTCTAATTAGATGGTGAGTGATAATATGTAGAGTTTGTTTAGAGTCTATAATATAGAGGCATATAGCAAGTGAACAATGGAGACAAGAAAAATATTGTTTCACCCCTCAAATGTCACCTAATGAGCAAGCAATTATCTTATCTTCATTAGGTTCTCAGTTTCCTTGCTATTCTCTGGCAATGCTTCCAACGCATCCCTGAATTTTTAAATTGGTATCACATGGATAAATAGCATCTTTGCATGTTGCTACTTGCTAGTGTCTAGTATAAAATTTCAATCTCTGAAAATCTTGCATTTAAATGGCAATAATATATTTTGTTTTGCAGAAGGAGAAGCTATTCTATTCTAAAATGGCATGTTTTCTTTAAACTTGTCTGCCTTCAGTGGATCAATTGGGGGCAAAAGAGGAATCTTCTTGTGCAGGTATCAATACAATGAATACATAATGATGGCTATATTTTGCGGTGTCCTCAACTAGACTCTATTATTTAATCAATATTAATTTAATGCGTGTTAGTCCAGATTTTAATACTAATATGCTGGTTCTCATTACATGAATGCAACCAGCTTATTTTTAGTATATCAAATTTGAGAACATGTGCAAGGTTTTAATTTAATCACAAGCTTAATGATAATTTTGAGATTGACATCTAGGAGGATATGTATTCAAATTGACCTTGAGTGTCATGTTGGGATACTTAATTTGCAGAGGTTTCTAATTATTTTATTTTACTACTCCTCTTTCATCCTTCATTTTACTTTTTACCAAAAAGAGAAACAAATTTATCAAGAGCTAATATTAGCAACAAGGGATTATCCTATAACATGATTACAAATACAGAGGAAAAATGTATAGTACACTCTAACATTCATAGATGACTTAATAAATAATTCAATTTTATTAATCAGTTACTTTACTTCTTTTGTGACTCTTAAGTGAAAATGTTTGTTGATTGATTTTACTTCTCTTTCCTTTAATTTACTTTAATGGAGAATATTTGGAAGAAAAAAGGAAATTGAAACATAAGATTTTGAAGGGAACTGAGCAAGAGAGATAGATGTGGAACTAATAAGGATTTGATCCCTAGATAATAATATTCAGTATAAAAAAGATGATGTAATTACATTCATGTACAGTTATGTAACACTCTTGAGGGAAAATTGAGTGCACAAAAGCTATGTAGACACCATGATTAGTGGTTGAAGATGTTAAGAAGAGAAACTCTATTTCTAATTAATTTTCTTGAGATGTGCTCAACTCCTATTTCTAGATCCTGAATGCACATCTCCAAATTTTCCATATCACTTTGTAAATTTTCAGTAGATGAGGGCTTGTGGCTGATGAGAGATTGCAAAGTGGCATCCACCTTCTCAAATTCATTTGTGTCTGATTCTTGAGAATCACAAACTGTTCTCTTAGGCTGCATCAACTTGGATATTGCTGACCATCTGCTGTTCTTTGAGTGTCCTTTTGGATCATAGATAAATAGTAACAAATGTTCTAGTGAGCAAAGGGTGATTGCTTCTGCTTCTTTCAAAAATTCAAAAATTGGTGAAGAGTTATTTTCTTTGTTTTTTGATGAAGAAGCCACTAACTCATTCTTCATTGCTTTCAAATTTACCAATGCTTTTCGGATTTGTTTCTTCATGTTCTTCCTCAAAGCCAAGTATTTTACACCCTCAATTGTGAATTCAGTTTCATTGCCTCTCCTTCTGATAACTGACTGTAGTTCATGTATGCTTTCCTTTGATAGCAAAAGGCAATCTTTAGCTGTACTACAAATATCCAAGATTTGAAGAGACCTCTCTAGTAGGTCATCAATATATTTTTCATTGCACTCTAATGCCAAGGCTTGTTGTTCAATTGGCAATTTAAGCAACCTATCAACACAGTCATGCAAATCCTGCATGCCATTGAGTTTGTTGCATACCGAAGATGACGACACTGAAGAGGTCCCTTCAGAACTCTGCAGTCTTTGCAAATTGTCCTCAAATTGTGATACAAGAGGGTGAGATGTGGAGGGCAAACTGTTGCTGCGAAGATGCAGAGAGATCTTTGTATTTGTTTCAATGACTGCCATTTTCTTCTTCTTAGAGAACTGAAAGTTAGAAGATGATTTACAAGTGTTTGTTTCAAAACTTGAGTTTTAGTGGTTGGGTTTTCCGCTTCATATATAGCAAACAAATTAACCAATTAAGGGAGACAAAAAGAATATTTGTGTTCCCCAAATGTCACCTAATATGTAATATGTGTGCAATTATATAATCTTGATTTGGATCTTATCTACCTCTCCATTATCTGGCAATGCTCCCCATGCACCAAGCTTCCAACTCATCCCTGAATATTTTACTTGGGAATAGCATGATTCTTACAAAATGGCATCTTTACAATATAATACTTTATACTAAACAATATGCATTATGCATGCATTGTAAAGGAAGAATAATTATCTTTTAGTCTATGAAATTGTCTGCCTGCAACATGACATATGGAAGGCAAGGGAAGTCTTGATCTTCAGCTATTGTTATAATGGTTACTCGGTGGTGGCAATGTTTATGCAGTGTCTCCAGCTTGACACCCCTATTAATTTATGTCACCATTTTGTTTGTTGCAGTTACCTGTCTCATTAATACGTCAAAAACTAATTTGATGCATGATGGTTTGCAGAAGTTCACGTTCAAAATAATAATTTTTTAAGAGTATTCTTACTTTTTTCAAGTTGAAGTGATTAATAATTTCTTGTAGCCTTTTCTTTTTATCCTAGTGATTTGAAAATTAGGACAGATAAAAAACACATGTTTTGGTTTCTTGCCTTTTTTATAACAGTAGATATTGTCACCTATAGGTTAATGTGACAGTAAAGGAAGAAAGAAGTGTGAGAGTCATTCTTTAAATTTCCAAGTACCTTTTGCCACTCACATTTTGCATTATGATCTAAAATTGTCATAAAAATGTTAGAATAGTGTCTCACATGACGAAACTATCCAACTAATACTTTGTTTCTTTTTGCTCTCTCACTTCCATGATTATGATATTTTCGATGCAATTCATATTCTATCTGCATACACGTGTGGACTACTCTGATGGAAAAAACAATGGCTGCAATAGTTTTAAGCATGTCTCTATTGAAGAGACAAAAACTGCATTAGTTGTTGTTTCCATGCATTAAAATAAAGCTATAAACGTGTGAGTGAAAAGAGACCAACCAAATTTTCAGATATTGATGAATCATGATCACCAATTTATGTGTCTTCTTTGCATCTCATTTCATGTCTAACTTAAAGTATAAAACTGCTTGATGTTTAATGGATGTGAGATCTGAGCTATGATTCAATAACCATGCACTATGAATATTTAATCAAGTAAAATAGGTTGTTAGGCATACATTAATCAATATGAAGCATCATAACCTAAAGAAAGTAAAAGGAAGCAAAAAATACTTTCATATTTTATTTCTACAGTCTTAAACTATTTATATAGAAAAAGAAATTACAATATTAAAAATGAGTAGTAATAACAAAATCATAAAATAAAAATAAATGGAATAATATAAAATAAAAGAAAATCAAATCTGATTTCCCTTAGATTCTTCAACAATAACAATGATCAATATAAAGTAAACCAATGCCATTTTATCATCTTGATTTAGTGCTCAGCTTCCTTGATATTTTCTGGCTGATATGGCAATGTTTCATGTACCCCAAGCTTCCAACTCATTCCTATATATTTATCTTGGAATCACATGGATAAACAGAAACTCTGCATGTTGCTAATATAAAATTTCAATCTCTGCAGATCACACATCTTCACAATAATGTTATCTTTTATTTGCAGTAGATGAACCTATTCTATTCTAAAATAGCATGCAGTCTTCGAATTTGTCTGTCTTGAGTGGATCAAT
This sequence comes from Cicer arietinum, assembly GCF_000331145.2. Taxonomy (NCBI): domain Eukaryota; kingdom Viridiplantae; phylum Streptophyta; class Magnoliopsida; order Fabales; family Fabaceae; genus Cicer; species Cicer arietinum. The sequence continues at coordinate 69,651,687 of NC_021165.2, read as the reverse complement.
TGGAGGCAGAAGGAATCTTCTTGTTTGAGTATTAATACTGAGTACATAATGATGGCTACATTTTGCAGTTTCCTTAACTTCATATCTAATTATTTAATCAGTATTAATATAATGCATGTTAGCTCCTGATTTTAAAACTAATTTGCTGGTACTCAGTAGATGAATCATAACCAGCTTATTTATTGCTATTATTAGCATATAAAACTCGAGAACTTGTGCATAGTATTTATTTAATGGTGAACCTAATGACAGTTGAGAGATTGACAGCTATGATATGCATTCAAATTGACCTTAAGTGTCATTTGGGCATACTTAATACGAAGAAGTATCTAATTATTTTAATTTAATCCTCCTTCTCTTTCATCCTTCATTTTACTTTTTCCAAAAAGAAAAACATACATTTATCAAGAGCTAATATTAGCAACATGGAATTGTCCTTTAACATGCTTACAAAGGCAAAATGTATATTACACTCTAATATTTACTGTTGATTGAATAAATAACTAAAATTTATTAATCAGTTACTTTACTTCTTTTGTGACTCTAGAAGTGAAAAAGTTTGTTGACTGATTTAACTTCTATTTCCTTTTCACTTGTTTTAATGGAGAGTATATTTTGCAGAAAAAAGGAAATTGAAAGTTAATATTTTGAAGGGAACTGAGCAACAGAGATATAGATGTTAAAATAATAAGGGTTTGATCCCTAAATAATATTCAGTATCAAAAATAAGATATAATCACAATCATGTACAGTAATGCAACACTCATGGGGGAAAATTGAGTGCACAAAAATCATATAGACAATATGACTAGTGGTTGAAGATGTTAAGAAGGGAAACTCTATTTCTGATTAATTTTCTTGAGATGTGCTCAACTCCTACTTCTAGATCTTGAATGCACATCTCCAAATTTTCCAAATCACTTTGAAAATTTTCAGTAGATGAAGACTTGTGACTGATGAGGGACTGCAAAGCGGCATCCACCTTCTCAAATTCATTTATGTCTGATTCATGTGAGTCACAAATTGCCCTTTTAGTCTGCATCAACTTGTATATTGCTGACCATCTTCTGTGCTTTGATTGTCCTTTTGGATCAGAAATAAATAGCAACAAATGTTCTAGTGAGCAAAGGGTGACTGCTTCTGCTTCTTTCAAGAATCCAATCATAGGTGAAAAGTTATTGTCTTTTTTTGAAGAAAAAGACATTAACTCATTCTTTATTGCTTTCAAAATTATCAACGCCTTTCGGATTTGCTTCTTCATGTTCTTCCTCAAAGCCAAATACTTTACACCCTCAACTGTGAATCCAGTTTCACCTCCTCTCCTTCTTCTGATGACTGACTGTAGTTCATGCATATTTTCCTTTGATAGTAATAGGCTATCCTTAGCTGTAGAACAGATATCCAAGAGCCTAAGAGATCCTTCTAGTAGGTTATCAACCCATTTTTCATTGCACTCTTGTGCTAAGTATTGTTGTTCAATTGGCAATTGAAGCAACTTATCAACGCAGTCATGCAAATCCTGCATGCCATTAAGTTTGTTGCATACCAAAGATGATGACACTGAAGAGGTCCCTTCAGAACTCTTCAACCTTTGCAAATTGTCCTCCAATTGTGATATAAGAGGGTGAGATGTAGAGGGCAAACTGTTGCTACGAAGATGCAGAGAGCTCTTTGGGTTTGTTTCAATGACTGCCATTTCTTCTTCTTAGAGAACAGAAGGTATAAAGAGTTTGTTTCAAAACTTGAGTTTTAGTGGTTGGCTTTTTTCATTTCATATATAGCAAACAAAGTAGCCAATTAAGAGAGACAAGAAGAATATTTTTGTTCCTCAAATGTCACCTAATTTGCATGCAATTATATCATAACGATTTCGATCTCAGCTACCTCACCCATTATATGGAAATGCTCACCATGCTGCTAGCTTCCAACTCATCTCTCAATTTTTTTTTTGGGAATCACATGGACTCTTACCAAATGACATCTTTACAATATAATACTTAGCAATGCATTATGCATGCATCGTAAATGGAGCTTTTGTCTGCCTACGACAGGACATATTTAAAGCAAGGGAAGTCTTGATGTTCAGCTTCTGTTATATTGGTTGGTTACTTCTTGGTTGCTATGTTTCTGCAGCATCCCCAACTAGACACCTATTAGTTTATACTACCATTTTGTTTGTTGCAATTATCTGTTTCATTAACAAGTGGAAAACTAATTGATGCATGAAGTTTTGCAGAAGTACATGTTCAACATAATAATTTTTTCAGAGTATTATTACTTTTTCCATGTGGTAGTGATTTACATTATTTTTTGTAGCCTTTTAATTTGATCCTAGTGATTTGAAAATTAGAAGGACAAATAAAAATAAAAACGCGTATGATAATCCCATAACAATTCAATATTTAAATACTTTAACTCATACCTAAATCAAACTAATAACATATTATATAACAACGATTATTAAATTAAATAATTGACGAAATCGAGATAAATTTCAATGTTCCCCAAATTTTCAATAAATACTTTAATATAGAAAACAAGTAAAATAATAATCATATCATTATAAAATATATGACAATGATCGTCGTCAACTCACTCTATGGAGAATCGGCTATGTCTGTTCTCCAACAACTCTCAAAATAGCAGGTACGACTTCAACCGTCAAATCTCAGGATAAATAAGTGTAATTATCTGCCGAAAGAATTCTATGTTAGTCTTTTTAATGTAAGGGTTGTAAACCTTAATCAGGGAGCGTACAATTGCTTCCCTCTTATCTCTTAGAGCAGCACCGCGAGCACTTACCGATCCATGCCCATAACATCCTTCTGGTAGAACAACAACTGCTTCTACAAATGGACACAAAGGCAACCTTGCAGATCTGAATGGAATATGTACCGTTAGTGCAAGGAGTTAGACTTCATAACTTTTTTCTTTCTTTCAATCCGCTTCTTTGTACCTTTCACAACGATGCTGAGCTCGAAAACAAGAGTGAGGTTGAGAATAACGTCAAAAATGGTGATGGAGAATGAGATGGAGGATGACGACGTCGAAAACGAAAAACAAAGAACAAGATAAAGGAGGACGGAGAACGAGAACAAAAATGGAGGACGATATGGTTGAGAGTGAATTTTTTTTAGGTTTCACAAGGGATTGGAGAATGAATGAGAAGAATAGGGTTTTTAGTTTTATTTTATTTTTATTCCTTTTAAAAATGAAACAGCGTTTTCATTAATATTATTTCCTGATTCACATCTCCCCTCAAATTGATGCGGTTGGTCAAGGAGTATCAATTTGCTAACTAGAAACTAATGGCGCGGGCGAGGAATAACTTTAGTAAGAATGTCTGCAACTTGAAACTGAGTATTGATGTGAGAGATGGATATAATCTGATTATCATAGGCCTCACGGATAGAGTGACAATCTTTCAATATGTTTGGTGCGTTCATGAAAATCATGATTTGCAACAATTTGAATAGCACTTGTATTGTCAGCATAGAGAGACGTCGACTTTGTTTGAGAGAATCCAAGTTCTGCCAAAAGACCACGAAGCCAAATCATCTCAGAACAAATAGTAGACATGACATGATATTCTGATTCCGTAGATGATTTAAAGACTCTTTTTTGTTTTTTAGTTTCCCATGATATCAATGAAGAATCGAGAAACATGCACCCGGTGACAACTCGCTGAGTGTCGAGACACACAACCCAATTAACATCACTATAGGCAATCAATTTGGAAATTGTGCCAATGGAAAAGAAGAAACCTTGTTGAGAGGTACCTAGCAAGTAGCGAAGTATGCGACAAACTGTTTCCAAGTGAAGGTGGCGAGGAGAGTGCATGAACTGACTTGTTGAACAACAAATGATATGTCAGGTTGGTTAATTATCAAATAATTAAGACTACCCACAAGTTGTTGATACAATAAAGGATATGTGAATAGGTCACCCTCATCTCGGTATATTTCACATTAACCTCAATCTGATCAATCTCCGTTTTACAGAAACCAAGAACATTCTTGGATTATTGACTGATTGATTTCCATTTTTAACAACAACTGGTATCAAGAGCACGGGTGTATTTGATTCAAAGGAAAAATGACATGTATGTACTTGAGAAATTCGACGGGAAGAATGATTTTTGGTTATGGCGTCTCAAGATGAAAGCGTTGCTGGTTCATCAAGGTTTGGCAGAAGCACTGGGAGGAGAGAAAGACATGACATCCACAATTCCAGAAAAAGAGAAGAAGGATATCATGAACAAGACTCATAGTGCTTTAATCTTGAGTCTTGGAGACAAGGTTCTGAGGTAAGTGTCAAAGAAGACCTCTGCAACAGGTATTTGGCTCAAGTTAGAATCTTTAGACATGACAAAATCATTAGGGAATCGTTTATACTTAAAACAAAAGATATATACTTTCAAGATGCAACCTAGGAGGTCAATTGAAGATCATATGGATGGGTTTAATAAGATTGTTTTAGATCTTGAAACTATTGATGTAAAATTAGACGATGAGGATCAGACCCTATTGTTGATAAATTCATTACCAAGCTCTCTTGAAAATTTGTGTGATACACTCCTTTATGGTAGAAATTCTTTGTCATTAGAAGAAGTACAGACTGCACTAATCTCTAAAGAATTGAAGAGGAAGTCAGATGGGAAATAAGAAAACAGTGGCGAGGGATTGTTTTTCAAGGCCAAGGCAGAGAAGAAGAATCAAAAACAGAAGAATAAGTTCAAGAATAAAGAAAAGGACAAGTCTAAAATGAAGTGTTTCATATGCAAGAAAGAGGGGCATTTCAAGAACGAATACCTAGATTGGAAAGGAAAGAAATGATCAAATAGTGATGATGATTATGGAAATGCATCCATAGCCTCTGAAGGATATGAAAGCACAAAAGTTCTTATGGCAAATTCAACTGAAATCATGGATGATGACTGAGTACTTGACTCTTACAAAATGGTATCTTTACAATGTAAATGGAGCTTTTGTCTGCCTACGACAGGACATATTGAAAGCAAGGTAAGTCTTGATGTTCAGCTTTTGTTATATTGGTTGGTTACTTCTTGGTTGCTATGTTTCTGCAGCGTCCCCAGCTAGACACCTATTAATTTATATTACCATTTGTTTGTTGCAATTATCTGTTTCATTAGCAAGTGAAAAACTAATTGATGCATGAAATTTTGCAGAAGTACATGTTCAACATAATAATTTTTTCAGAGTATTATTACTTTTTCCATGTGGTAGTGATTTACATTATTTTTTGTAGCCTTTTAATTTGATCCTAGTGATTTGAAAATTAGAAGGACAAATAAAATAGAAAACGCGTATGTTTTGGTTTCTTGCCGTTTTAGGATAGTAACTATTGTCACTTACAGTTTAATGTGACAGGAAATGAGGAAAGGAGTGTGAGAGCTATTCTTTCCATTTGCAAGTACCTTTTACCACTCACATTTTGCATTAAAAAAGGTGTTTTTACATTCAAAGTTGCCTATAGGTTTCTACAGCAGTTTTTTTAGTCTTGACTTGAAAGGGAGCATTTGATTGTAAGTGTAGTTGGACATGAGTAAAAATTCACAATATTTTTGTGTCATCGCAACCAACAAATTATTATCGCTATTAATCATATAATGTTGTAGGCCTTTGACTTCAATATATCATTTTCTTGTGTAAAACAAGTATTCTCTTGGTGCAACTACAAAGAGCAATCCCTCAAATGGGTAGGACTACAATGGGCGGCTAAACTAGTTCTCAAGATTTTAACGTGGTTGCATTTCCAGGGCTGGATTTGATTCTAGAATCTCTAATTAAATTGAAAAAGATCTGAACCATCTAATCCAAGTGTTCTTGGATTCTTCGGTATATCATTTGGTACTAAATTACTAATCCTAATTCCAAAGTAGAAATGCTAAGATATTGTTCTTGCTAACTATTTTTATCTTTTAAATAATTCCATTTGAGCTATGAAGTGGTTTCATGGAAATTCATTTGTTCTTGTACGAAATATAGACCTGCTTGATGCATGATGCAATTGAGAATTGATATCACCACTTGAATTAATTAATTTAGCCAAGTGAAAGATAATTTTTTCATGATTTTTTTGTTCCGATGAACGAAATAACTAATCAATGCTCAATGATGATATTGCAACTAAAATTTGAGTGATAATCTTCAGTTTATCATAATAACTTGATATTCATATTTATAATTTCTGCATACAAATATATACGGTTACAAAAATTTGATGCCCCAGATAATCTTAACTAGTGATTGAGGATGTTAAGAAGGGCAACTCTAATTTTAATCAAACGCCTAAACAAAAACTCAAGCCTTTCTTCAAGATCTTGAATAAGCAATTCCATTTTCTCCAAGTGGTTTTGTAGCCTTTTCATGTTTTCTGATTTGTTTGTTTGTGAAAATATGGAGGATTGCAATTCCTCATCAAGTTGTGCAAATTCACTTTCCTCTTCCAATTGTGAGTAAGCTATTTTCTTGGTCTGCATTAGCTTGGAAATCAAAAGCCAGCTGCTGCTTGACTTTGATTCTGTTGTGCCTAAGATAAATTTCATAAGTGACTCAAATGTTGATAGAGTGACCACTTCCATATTTTGTAATAAGCTAATTAATGCTACTGTTTCATTATCTTTATTATTTGTAGATGAAATGTTGCTAGTTTTTGAAGTACACTTCAATTTTGCCAAGGCCTTTGAGATGGCCTTTCTTACAACTTTCCTAGAAGTCAAGAAGTTTTTAACCTCTGACCTAAGCTCCACATCACCTCCCTTTCTTCTTCTCATAATTGATTGAAGTTCGCGCATGCACTCCTTTGTATGCAGTAGAGAATCTTTGGCTTCCGTGCATGCGTCGAGCATCCTCAAAGATCCATCCAGAAGCAGATCTTTCTTAGGCTCATGGAGAAAGGCTTGTTGCATAAGGGGAATCTGCACAAGGTTTTCAACACATTCATGAAGATCCTGCAACCCTTCTAGTTTGTGGTTAAGCATTGAAGAGGAAGAAGAGGTTTCATATGATGATCTTAGCCTTTCCAAGTGGTCATTGCATTGTAGAACAAGTGGATGTGGTATAGAGGGCAAACTGTTCGAACGAGCATGGAAATGGGACTTTGTATCCAAAGGTAAGGCTTCCATTTTTTCTAAGGACAATAGAAGCTAGCTTTGATTAGATTGTAGACTTCAGTTTTTGGATCTACCTTCTTTGAATGTCATTTTTCCAATATATATTATGAGTGTTAGAGAGAAAAGGAATCTAATCTTAAACAAATATCAATAAGTGCCAACTTATCAAGATTTGGATCTAAACATTGCCATAAAAATGTTATAGTGTCTCACATGAAGAAACTGTCCAACTAATACTTTGTTTCTTTTTGCTCTCTCACTTCCATGATTATGATATTTTCGATGCAATTCATATTCTATCTGCATACACGTGTGGACTACTCTGATGGAAAAAACAATGGCTGCAATACTTCTAAGCATGTCTCTATTGAAGAGACAACAACTGCATTAGTTGTTGTTTCCATGCATTAAAATAAAGCTATAAGTGTAAGTGAAAAAGAGACCAACCCATTTTTCAAATCTTCATGAATCATGATCACCAATTTTTTTATCTTTGAATATCATTTCATGTCTAACTTACAAAATAAAACTACTTGATTGTGAATAAATGTGAGATCTGAGCTTTGATTTAACAACCGTGTACATTGAATATTTGATCAAGAAAAATAGATAGTCAGATATAAAATAATCTGAAGCATCACAATCATGATCAATATACTGTAATCTATAACAATTATATCATCTTGATTTGGTTATCAGCTTCGTTGCTATTCTCTGGCTGAAGCGGCAATGGTTCAGATGCACCAAACTACCAACTCATCCTTATATATTATTCTTGGAATCACATGGATAAACAGCATCGCTGCATGTTCCTAATTTAAAATTTCAATCTTTGCAGATCATGCATCTTAATGGCAATTATATCTTTTGTTTGCAGACAAAGAAGCTATTCTATTCTACAATAACATGCAGCTTTGGAATCTGTGTGCCTTCTGTGGATCAATTAGAGGCAAGAGGAATCTTCCTGTTTGGGTATTAATACAATTAGTACATAATGATGGCTACATTTGCAGTGTTCTTAATTTCATATCTAATTCTTTAATCGGGATTAATGCGTGTTAGTTTCCCAAGTTTAATACTAATTAATTCACTAGTCCTCAGTAGAGGAAACACAACTAACTTTTTTATCACTATTATTAGCATATAAAACTTCAGAACATGTGCAAGGTTTTTATTTAATCATGAACCTAATGGCAGTTTTGAGATTGACAACTAGGATATGATTCAAATTGACCTTGAGTATCATGTTGGCATACTTAATTTGCAGTCTAATTATTTTATTTTACTTTTTAGTTTTATCCCTCATCTTAGTTTTTACCAAAACAGAAACAGAAATTTAGTAAGAGCCTTATTATGTTGTTGACTGATTTAACTTCTATTTCCTTTTAACATATTTTAATGGAGAATAAATTGAAAGATAATATTTTGAAAGGAACTGAGCAAGAGAGCTATAGATGTTGAACTAATAAGGGTTTGATCCCTAAAATTAAATTATATTCAGTATCAAAGAGAAGATATAATCACAATCATGTACAGTTCTTTAACACTCATGGGGGAAAATTGAGTGCACACAAATCATTAGACAGTATGATTAGTGGTTGAAGATGTTAAGAAGGGAAACTCTATTTCTAATTAATTTTCTTGAGATGTGCTCAACTCCTATTTCTAGATCTTGAATGCACATCTCCAAATTTTCCATGTCATTTTGAAAATTTTCAGTAGATGAAGACTTGTGACTGATGAGAGACTGCAAAGTGGTATCCACCTTCTCAAATTCATTAGTGTCTGATTCTTGTGAGTCACAGACTGCTCTTTTAGGATTCATCAACTTGGATATTGCTGACCATCTTCTGTGTTTTGAGTGTCCTTTTGGATCAGAGGTAAATTCTAATAATTTTTCTAGTGAGCTCAAGGTGACTGCTTCTGTTTCTTTCAAAAATCCAAGCATAGGTGAAGAGTTATTGTCTTTCTTTGTAGAAGAAGCCATAAACTCATTCTTCATTGCTTTCAAATTTGCTAAGGCTTTTCGGATTTGCTTCTTCACGTTCTTCCTCAAAGCCAAGTATTTTACACCCTCAATTACCAATCCAGTTTCATTGCCTCTCCTTCTGATGACTGATTGAAGTTCATGGATGCTTTCCTTAGATAACAATAAGCAATCTTTTGCTGTACAACAGATATCCAAGATTCTAAGAGAATTTTCTAGTAGTTCATCAACCCATTTTTCGTTGCACTCTTGAATCAAGGCTTGTTGTTCAATTGGCAATTGAAGCAACCTATCAATACAGTCATGCAAATCCTGCATTTCATTAAGTCGGTGGCATATCAAAGATGATGACAGTGAAGAAGTTCCTTCAGAACTCTTCAATCTTTGCAAATTATCCTCAAATTGTGATATAAGAGGGTGAGATGTAGAGGGAAAACTGTTGCTGCGAAGATGCAGAGAGCTCTTTGTCTTTGTTTCATTGACTGCCATTTTTTCTTCTTAGAGAACAGAAAGTCAGAAGGTATACAAGAGATTGTTTCAAAACTTGAGTTATAATGGTTGAATATTTTCGCTTCATATATAGCAAACAAAAGTAACCAATAAAGGGAGACAAGAAGAATATTTTTGTTCCTCAAATGTCACCTAATTAGTATACAATTATATCTTCTTGATTACGATCTCAGCTACCTCACCATGATCTGGCTGTACTCCCTATGCATCAAGCTTCCAACTCATTTCTCAATTTTTTTTTCTTGGGAACCGCATGGTTTCTTACAAAATGGCATCTTTACAATATAATACTTTGTACTTAGCAATGCATTATGCATGCATTGTAAATGGAGCTTTTGTCTGGAGCCTGGAGGTTAGAAGACCTGTTTTCTAGCATAATTACCTTTTAGTCCATGAAATTGTCTGCCTATCACAGGACATATTGAAGACAAGGGAAGTCTTTTTGATCTTCAGCTACTGTTATATTGGTTACTTGGCGGCGATGTTTATGCAGTTTTCCCAGCTAGACACCTATTTATTTATGTTATCATTTTGTTTGTTGCAGTTACCTGTCTCATTGACATGTGAAAAACTAAGTTGATGCATGATGGTTTGCAGAAGTTCACGTTTAAAATAATAATTTTTAAAGAGTATTATTACTTTTTCCAAGTGTAAGTGGTTATTAACTTCTTGTAGCCTTTGTTTTGTGCTGGTGATTTGAAAATTAGAAAGACAAATCAAAAACATGTATGCTTTGGTTTCTGTCCATTTTTATAATCGTTAATATTGTCTCACCTTCCAATGAAGTCTAAGATGTGTATTGAAGGGATACATAGAAAGATAAGATAAAGAAAGGAGAGTTCTGTTATTAATCCAATCCAACCTTAGGGTCATGTAGTGTTATAACAAAACTATAGGTGTGACTGGAAGGAAGTATTTGCTGTAACTTAAATCTAACAACTGTAGTTTTGTTATAACATCCCTTCACCCTAAGTTAAGTAACTTTCAAGTTTCAACTACCTTTTTCCACTTACATTTTGAATTAAAAAGAGTGCTGCTTTACATTTAAAGTTACCTACAAGTTTCTAATGCAGTCTTCTTGAGTCTTGGTTTGAAAGTAGGTATTTGAATGCATATGGGGTTGGATAAGAGAGAAATTAGAAGGCATATGAAAGTTCTTTGACGTCACACTCAACCATAAAAAAATTATCATGATTTGACTCAAATCTCTAAATTGAGTAGAGTATAAAGTGAGAAAACCAATTATTGCTATTTTAACTTATTTGTGATTTGTTGTGAGCTTATGATGTACCTATAATATTTATAATTGATTTGTTAATCAATAGTTTTGATAATTTTTACCCTATTCTCTAAAATGAATTGCTCATCATAGATGAGTTGCATCCCAATTATCAATATTAGCCATATAGTTCTGTTGGCAAATAGTAGTAGAAGCAATCTTTCATGCTCCTATATACAAAGCAGTAAACCATACTTTTTGGGTCTAAAACTCTAAACATGAAAAGAGTGGATTATTTTAAAAACCTTCCTCTAAATGGATTACTATATTTATATTGAAATCAATGATATAAGTTCATTAACCTTGGGACTAACAGTAGAAAAAGATGCAGAAAATAACACCATTGATAACCATCAACAAGTATTAGTACATACAGTGGTATGTTTTCAACACATAAATTGGAAAGATAAATTTTACAGCCAAAAAAAGGTTTTCAATATGAAATGGAATATGCATAAAAGTGCAAAAAGTATTCCAAGTCATAGTTGCAAGGAAACAGAATAACAGAAGAAATAAACAATAAGAGAAAATATGGACAATGATTATCTCATAAAGCTAAAACACTAGAAGCCAAACTCATTAGCATGATGACATAATTACAAAAGCATTCATGCAAATTTGTACAACTAGTGATTAAGGATATTGAGAAGGGAAACTCTAATCTTAATAAATCTTTTAAAAAGAGCTTCAAGTGCTTCCACAAAGTCATGAACAACAGACTCCAAATTTTCCAACTGGTTCTGCAAATGATTGACATTGTCCGATTTTCTTGTCACATGAAACACAAAAGATTGCAATGCAGCATCAACATTGGAAAACTCGTTGTTATCACCTTCTTGTGTGCAAGAAACCTTTTTGTTCTGCATCATAAGCTTTGAAACCAAAGACCAGTAGTTACTCGGTTTTGATTGTGCCGGTCCAGAGATAAAGATCAGCAATGACTCCATCATGGAAAGAGTTACCACTTCAACATCTCTTAACAAACTAACCAAAGTCACTGTTTCATGTTCCTTATTGCTACTAGGTGATAATTTTCCTTTACCTTTCTTCACATTTGTCTTCAAATTCTCCAATGCTTTGGAAATTGCTTTCTTTACTACCTTCCTAGAAGCCAAAAATTTCCTTACCTCAGCAGTTATTTCCATTTCACCTCCTCTTTTTCTTCTCATAATTGATTGAAGTTCGCGCGCGCATTCCTTAGTATGAATTAAAGCATCCTTTGCAACAGAACACACATCTAGCAGCCTTAGCGATCCATCTAAAAGATCATCGATCCATTTCTCTTGACGCGCTTGAACAAGGACTTGTTGAGTAAGAGGTAACAATACCAATTTTTCAACACAATCATGCAAGGTTTGAAGATCGGCTAATTTTCCACCAAACAATGATGAAGAGTTGATTACATCTAAAGGCTCTAAACTTGCCAAGTGTTGATTGCATTGAAGAATGAGAGGGTGTGGTTTAGATGGCAAGCTTTTCGACCGAGGTTGGTGATGTGAAGTTGGATTAAAAAAAGTGTTTGCCATTAAATTTTAACACAGAAGACAAGAAAAGCTCTTTTGAATTTGGATCTATCTTATTTCCATTGAGATTTCAGATTAGTTCAATATATATTATGAGTTGAAGAGACATAAGGAATCAAAATAGTAACAAAAATCCATAAAGGCTAACTGATTTAGATTCAGATCTATGAAAAATCTCAGTGATGTTTAATGCAATGTCTCTTACACAGGAACATTACAACTAAGTGCTTAATATTTTTCATTTAACACACGCATGCATTGCAAGTTTTTTCCATCAATGCAATTAATGCAGGTATAAAATTAACTTATGAAAATAGAATCACTTTTGTTGTATTATAAATGAAGTATATAGTACAGAAAATACAGATTGAATTAGTTGTACATATTAGCAACTTGTATTTATGCAGTCTTTCCTGAACTAAGGGAAGTAATAATTAATATACTATCTCATTGTAGGAAGACAAAAATCACGTTGTTCATTGAATTTTAGATCATAAAAAAAAGGACATGTGCAGGCACTTAATTTTTAATCATCAACCTAACTAAACATGTAATCTTTTTGACAGCAATATGGATTTAATTTGACTTTGAACCCCATGTGGGCATATACCGCATATGATAATTCTTTTTTGCAACAACTAATCTTAGTAATTAATATTTGTTCGTATTTTGTTGAGTCCACCACCTTATATCCCTTGATGTGTAGAAGTTTATAACTGCTAATGATACTCCTCCTCCTACGTCTCATTCATTATTTTTGTTATGTTATTTTGTTTTATTACCGATATGTGAGAAATAAGACTTGACTAAGAGATAGTTTCATTAAAGAAAATACAAAATATCATTCAACTTTGGTGGGCAATTTGGCATCTCAGGTGGTTCAAACATTGCAATAAAATAACAAGTTTATTTATTCTTTTTTCTTTTTGGGAATATTATCTTTTTTTTTCAAGATATGGTCACCCTAGAAATTTGAATAATTTAAAATAAAAAATATAGTCATACTTTCTATTATCTCCAGAATATTTTTTACAAGAGACAATTGAAAAGAGGGGAATTTGTGAAGTTAACCTAATGAGCCTTCAATATATCAAGGGAGAACTTGCCTATATTATGGGACAAAACCTAGAGATTTCCCATATTTTGAACAATGTATTTTCTCTCTTGATGGCTTTCCTCTAGTTTTGTTCCACAAACTATAGGAGAGTTTACCCCATGTATTTTGTTTTTACACTCGTGAAGAATGCTAATTATAAAAAAAATGTGAATACATTTAGTTTTTAAAGAATATGCATACAATTTAAAATTAACTATTTAAAAAAAAAAACAAAATTAATCTTGATATACTTTAGGTACTTAACTTTGATGTATTTGGGTACTTAATATTAATATTGATGTATAAATGTATTAGGTAAGGTTACTAAAAGAGTTAATTATAAAGAATACGAACCCATGTTTTAGATGTATAAATGTTTTTCCTTAATCTTGACTAATTGGTTTTTTTCTTCTTATATATGACTAGGTATTATAAAAAATATGAAGAAAAAGTATAGTATGAATTTGTGGCAAAAAAAAAAAAAAGAAAGAGATACATAGTAGCTATAATTTGATCCTTGTGTATAATATTGTATATTCAGTAACAGAACAAGTTTTAATTACATTTATGTACATCTTTGAGATGAGATCAAAATTGAATTTGTGAGTCTAAAACTATTGGCTAAAGATGTTAAGAAGGGAAACTCTTGTTCTAATGAGTTGCCTTGAAAGTTGCTCAACACCTCCTTCTAAATCTTCAATACAAATCTCCAAATTTTCCATATGGCTATGAATATTCTCAACAGATAACACCTTGTGACTTATGAGAGATTGCAAAGTTGCATCCACCTTTACAAATTCATTTGAATCTGATTCTTGAGAATAATCACAAGATACTCTTGTTGGCTGCATCATCTTAGACATTGTTGACCATATACTTTTCTTTGATTGTCCCTTGGAATCAGATACAAACAACAACATAGATTCTAAGGATCTCACAGTAACTGCTTCTGCTTCTTTTAACATGACAAAGATAGAAGAATTTTCATTATCTTTGCTTGAGGAACAAGCAATCAACTCATTTTTCATTCCTTTCAAATTTCTTAATACCTTTTGAATTTCCTTTTTAATCATTTTCCTTGATGTTAAGTATTTTTCACCTTCAACAGTGAATTCAACTCCAGCAACACTTTTCCTTCTAATAACTGATTGAACCACATGCATGTTTTCTTTTGATCTCAATAAGCAATCTTGTGCTGTGCTACAAATATCAAGAAGCCTCAAAGATCCTTCTAATAAATCATCAACCGATTTTTCACCGCATTCAAGTGTCAATGTTTGTTGTGTAGTTGACAATTGCAGCAACTTATCAGCACAATCATGCAAATCCATCAAGCCACTTAGTTTGTGGCTTATTGAAGAAGTGGATGTGGCTTCAGAATCCTTCAATCTTTGCAAATTTTCATGGAATTGTGGTACAAGAGGGTGAGGTGCAGAAGGTAAACTGTTGCACCTAATATGCATAGAGTTTTTTGTGTTTGATTCCATTTTATTTTTTTTTTGTAAGATAACACAATAGAAGACTATAGGAGAAGGAGATAATATGCACAATTTGTTCTGAATTTTAGTGGTTGGCTTCTGCTTCATATATATAGCAAAATAATTGAGGGAGACAAGTACAATTTTTTTTTCCTTGATGTCATTGATTTGGCATGCAATTATATCATCTTGATTTGAATCTCAGATTTAGAATGGCATTGTTTATTGAATGCTTCCTACTCAGTAGGCCTTCCAACTCAACCTAACATAATTAACTTTGGAATCACATGGTTGTTTGAGAAATGGCATCTTTACAGGTTGATGATATAAAATAATTCAAAATTTATGGAGCATGCATGTGTGGAAGCCTTTGTATAATGTTAAACAACATTCAGACTGCAAACTTGTCTGCTGAATTAAGGGCAACATGAATCTTTAGCTTCAGATATGAAACATGAAATTAAAAGGTGTAAGGTAATGATATACACAACACAAACAGGATGCTGGCACCATACAGTTTCTTATGCAAAAGGAAGTTGCTTGGTAGGGAAGTTTGCAAATACCAATGCCATGAGGTAAGTATGCAACATAAACATTGAACTTTATTCTGTTTCCTAAGAGCAGGTGAGATGATTTATCATTCCTTAGGTATTTTCTCAATGAGCATTGGTTTATGTGATCTTATCTACTAACATAAATATTTGTGAGACAGAAAACTTATAACATATCCATAAACTGTATTTAAGCGCAATATACATTAAGTGCAGACCACTGTTTCTTAATACCTCCATTTTTTTATTTTTTTTATGTTTCTCTCTTCTTTTTGTTTTCTTTCTCTCTTTCTCATTCATCCATATCTTCCCCTCTTCTTTTTTTCTTCAAACCCTCACCGCCACCCCTCCTTTCTTCCTCCACCTCTGACCGCTCCAAAAGTACTAAAAAATAGCAAAAGAAAACCATGAATGCTCCTGATCATAAAGAACGATTCATTGTTCCTGAAGGAACCAAAAAATATGCCTCAATCATCACTCTCTTTTGTTCATTTTTATTAATACTAATTTTTGTGAATTTGAATTTTGTGTGAAAAAAAAAGGTATCTTATGAGAGGGACACAGAGAGAGGATCATACTATAGCCAACATTCTCCGCATGTATGCATTATAATATTATTGTATTCTATTAATTTCATTTTCTCTTCATGAATTGATGAATGAATGAATCCTAATTTTGTTTTGTTCTTCTCACGCAACTTCATAGAGACCCTGATGTATTATTTGCTGGATACAAGTTTCCTCACTCTCTTCAGTACAAAGTTATTGTCAGGGTGGGTTAGTTTTTTTATTAGACGGTTTGAATAAGGCCTTGTTTGAATAACATTGGTACTAGTTTCGTCCATTTTTTTTTTCTAGTTACATTCAAATAAGTTAGGTGAATTGAATTTATGTAATTTACGTAAATTTAATTTATTCCTTAGCATGAACTAAGTTCACGTGGATTACGTGAATTCAGTGTAACCCAAAAAAAAAAAAACAGGGGTGAAACTAGCATCAGTGTTGGATAAACATTTTTATTAAAAACTTATAGCATAGACGTTTATCGTACATACTTACGAAGAAGCTATTTTTATAATAGATAAAATAGTCAAACTACTTTTAATAAAGCTATAAGTTGTTTTTATAAGCTATCTTGAAGATCATATGGAAATAAGGTGAAGTTAATAAGTTGTTTCTATAAACAATCTCGAACAATCTCACAAGCGTATTTCAGAAGTTCAAATGAGTCGGTCCAAGTAGACCCTAGAAGGAGTCTTGACAATTTAGTTTTCAAATTTACGAAATGACAAATTGATCTATGAAATTAAAGACCGTCAATCAATTCAGTCCAACTATCATCTAATAGAGTTAGGAATGTTGAGCTTGCAGGTTGTTTAGGGCATGCTTATGCTTATGAGGAAAGCATGTTTTCATAAATCTGTTAGCTTACACATTGTTTAGGGCATGCTTTGTTTTAAGGCTTATGTTGGTCTCTATTTTGCAATGATAGAAGGGCTAACTGGATTAACAATATTAAATTTCAGGGACTGATTTGTCATGCAGTAAATTTGGAGAACTAATTTATCATACCCATATAATTTTCAGGACTTAAATGATGATTCACGTATATTAATTAAATCTATTCATCTATCGATTTTACTTTTATGAATGTTGAAACTGGCTTGACGCGAGTTTTACCTCTAGTTACAAAAAACTCATTAATCCTGGGATTAGACAGATAATTCATGGGTATGAAACTGAGTTGACTGAACTTGGTTACAAAAAACTCATTAATCCACTACGCGAAAAAACGCATTTTACAGCGCTTTTTTTAAGCCATTTACAGCGCTTTTTCAAAAAATTAAGCGCTGTGGAATCGAGCGCTGTAAATGATACTGCAGCGCTTTTAAAAAAGCGCTATAAAACATGTAAATATAACGCGCGCTTGTTATGCACATTTTACAGCGCTTCTTCATAAAAGCGTTGTCATATGCACCCCATTATATGAGTTATGGGTCTGCTTTTAGAGCGCTTTTTAACACAAGCGCGGTAAAATGCACATCCATAATTTTCATATTATGGGTCTGCATTTTACAGCGCTTTCTCAAGAAAGCGCTGTAAAATGCCCACCCATAATTTCATATATGGGTGTGCATTTTACAGCGCTTTTGTTGTACATTTTATAGCGCTTTCTCACGAAAGCGCTATAAAATGTGCACCATTAAAGCGCTTTATAACAACATTTTACAGCGCTTTTTAAAAAAAGTGCTGTAAAATGTGTGTGTTTTTTTTTTTTTTAAACGCTGTAAATTAATTATTTGAAATGAAAAGCGCTTTTTAGCTTTTTATGGCATTTTTTTTAAAAAGCACTGTCTTTTATCTTTGTATCCAAAATTATTTTGATCCAAAATCACTTCACAATCAGTGCACACAACAACAAAACATATTCAAATACCATAAGCAGTTCACACAATCAGTAGAACAGAAATCAGAACTCTGTAACTTTATTAACATATATGTAACTCTGTAACTCTGTAATTTACAACCTAATTAACTACATTCAGATACATATATACAACCTAATTAACTACATTCAGATACGTATATATTCCTTTTTATTTGGATGTCAAGACACGCCCCGTATTTACCAAGGCGTGGCTGACTTTTATTAGGAGCAGCAGCAGCAGCGACCGATTTTCCCCGATCCAGATTTTTTGTTGCTGCAAGTTTTGCAGCTTTATTACCCTCCAGCCTTTGTAGTTTGGCAGCCCTATTAACCTCCAATTTTTGAGGTCTGCTGCCTTTTTTTGGCTGTAGGGGTGGTTTATTTATTTGGACCTACAAAAATGAGGTAAAATGTTAGTTTATTGAATCTGAAAAAATAAAAAACCTTAGGCAATAAATGTGACAAACCTTTTCGGGAGATGTAACTGATTTGTCCTTGGGAATCTTTTTTTCGAGGGCAACAAGGTGTGTGGGCCATGCCACGTAACTGCCAATAGCGTCGCTTAAGAACTTCATATCTCCATCGTTGTCCGGTATGGGCAACGGTGCAGTTGGTTCGAAAGCAACCGTAGGCGATACTTTGACATGGCCCGCGGGGATCGGAATATTGTGCAATACTTCTCCCGAAGTATTGTGCAATATTCCTTTTCCCACCTTCCGTTGAGTCGGCGAGGACAAGTATAGGACACATGTAGTGACACCCTACATCAATAGTTAAAACATAAGTACAGTTAATATATAAGTTTGTTTAATACATAAGTAATTACATAAGCAAGTAAGTAGTAAGTAATTAATTACCTCGGGAATACTCTTCAAACCGACGTTGCAACTCCCGGTTTCACTCTCCATTTGTATTTCAGGTTGGAGCTGAACCGGAAGTTGCTTGTCTTTATTCGTATTCACCAAGAGTGCCACTTGCTCCGATAAGATTCTGAGCTTCTCTAATACTTCCTCGTTGGAAGGTTTTTGGCGCTTCTCTTGAGGAAAAAAGCTTTTGGGAGTTACGCCAAATCCTTTCCCCCTCACTCGACCGGAATACTCAGGGACATTAAACACTTTCCCAAGAATGTCCCTGCACGTATCCTTGTTGCCCTCTTGAGTTTCAGAACTTTGTTCAATAGTTTCCTAAAATACATGTAACATTAAAAAGATAAGTTCAATAGCATTTTTAAAATACAATATTAAAAAATATTAAAGTGATAATATACTTACACAAAGTTCTACAACTTTCTTGACATTTTCATTATCAACCACTCCTTCTTTGTTAACACGCGCTTCCTTCCATAAGATATGACGACCCAAGGGTTGATCGGCTTGGGTGTCTTTTCTCTATTCGTTAAAATCATAAACAAAATAATACAAATTAGTTACACACTATAGTTTATAATACAAATTACAAGTGATGTTTAATTACTTACAATTTTTTGTTCAAGGCGTGCATATCCCATACGTGATTTCTTGTATGGGTGTTTTGGGTTGCTTGCCCGTTCGCGATTTGCCTTACTAATATTCTATATAAAAAAAAAATAGCAATTGTGTAAAAATTTAAAATACGCTACGAATATGAATAATAAAACACAAATGCTAATAAATTAATCACTTACGACAAACGCCGGGTCAGAACGTTTGGAAACAAATGCACTCCATTCATCCTTTGATATATAATGTTGATATATCTTTGGAGGTTCAGCATTTGTGTTTCCTTCTCTATCTTTTAGATAGAAATTTGAGAGATGGGATCTAAATCCACGATGGATTTTCCCAGCAACTCTCAAAACATATGACTTTCGTTCCTCATCAAGAACAAAAGTGGTCTGCAATGAAAACAATTATAAGTAATGTATTTTACAGAAAAAAAATTATAAATGACAAAAGAGTAGATCAAAATATTTACTTGAATGTCATTCCAGATGATATCTTTGGCATCCTTCAACGCCTTATCTCTCCAGTTGTCTATTGTTATTGGGACATTTTGACGAACAACAGCCCCAATGTAGCTTACAAACATGGAGCTGTTGGGGTCAACTGGCTGACCACTCTCGTTCCAGCCAACCTAATAAACTCATATAGTAAGTACATGCCCTAAACCCTAAAAAAAGATAAAAAAACACACAGCAAACAGAGTATATATAGTATACCTCAAATTTAATGCCACTGCTCCGTGCTTTAATCACCCTTTGCATGATAGTTGCACCACGTTTGACTTCTTTTTCGTAAGTCTTAGAGGTGCCAACTTCTTCATTTTGAACTTCTAAATCTTTGTTTGTATCCATTTAACTACAACAAGTTCAACATGCACTTTAGTATAACATCAACAAGCTCAACATGGATCATGCATTATTATAAACAAACTCAACATGTATCAGTATATCTTAAAAAAGCTCAACATGCATTCTAATGATTACAAAAATTTAATAACATCAATACCTGAATAATGATGGTTCGAAGAAAGACGAAATGCAAAGAAAAGAGGGTTTGCAGAAAGTTCACAGAAATATGGTTCACAGAAATACGGTTTGAAGAAATACGTAATGAGGGTTACGTATTTCAATGAAAATATATTGTGTGAAATGGGAGAGATGATCTTGGATGGAAATAAGGTTCGAAATGAAGGAGATGATCGTGGAAATAAGGTTCGTAAAGGACGGGATGATAGGGTTTGCAAAAGAAGAGAAGAAATGAAGGTTGAGATGAAGGTTACGTAATGAAGAGGAAACTGAAGAGGTAACTGTTATATATACGTAACACTTTTACAGCGCTTTTTATAAGCCTTTTACAGCGCTTATTTTGTAAAGCGCTCTAAAAGGCTTCTTTAGTTAAATTTTTAAAAGGCTCTTTTACAGCGCTTTTTTCAAATAAGCGCTGTAAAAGACCTCCGTGTGTTATTATGTTATTTGAATGCCTTTTACAGCGCTTTTTTCAAATAAGCGCTGTAAAAGACCTCCGTGTGTTATTATGTTATTTGAATGCCTTTTACAGCGCTTTTTTCAAATAAGCGCTGTAAAAGACCTCCGTGTGTTATTATGTTATATGAATGCCTTTTACAGCGCTTTCACACATAAGCGCTCTAAAAGGCTTCTTTAGTTAAATTTTTAAAAGGCTCTTTTACAGCGCTTTTTTCAAATAAGCGCTGTAAAAGACCTCCGTGTGTTATTATGTTATATGAATGCCTTTTACAGCGCTTTCACACATAAGCGCTCTAAAAGGCTTCTTTAGTTAAATTTTTAAAAGGCTCTTTTACAGCGCTTTTTTCAAATAAGCGCTGTAAAAGACCTCCGTGTGTTATTATGTTATTTGAATGCCTTTTACAGCGCTTTTACACATAAGCGCTCTAAAATGTCTCTTTATGTTAATTTTAAGAGGCTCTTTTACAGCGCTTTTCCCAAATAAGCGCTGTAAAAGACCTCCGTGTGTTATTATGTTATATGAATGTTTTTTAAAGCCTTTTACAGCGCTTTTCCACATAAGCGCTCTAAAATGTCTCTTTATGTTAATTTTAAAAGGCTCTTTTACAGCGCTTTTTCCAAATAAGCGCTGTAAAAGGCCTTATTGTTTTTGTGTTTTGTTATGTTATGTTATTTTTTAAACAAGCTCAACATGCATGCAAAACCCACATAGTAGTAACTGGTCACCACAAAAATCCCTTCCTCTTCACCAAACTCTTCTCCTTTTATGCATCTTCTTCACAAACATCAAAGCTTACTCTTTCACAATTCAATCTCCACCTCAACACCCTTTTTATCTCTTTACATTCTCTTTCCTTCTTAAATCGAAACTTAATTGGTATTCAGGATCATTGCCATGTTGCGAAAAATGGGTTTGTGTCTGGTGTTTTTGGGGATTCCCATGATGCGTACAAGGTGTTTGAAGAAATGGGTTTGTGTCTGATGTTTTTTGGATTCCCATGATGCGTACAAGGTGTTTGAAGAAATGGGTTTGTGTCTGATGTTTTTTGGATTCCCATGATGCGTACAAGGTGTTTGAAGAAATTAGGTGTCTGATGAATATTATTTTTAAAGCTTTTTTACAGCGCTTTGTCAAATAAGCGCTGTAAAATGTCTTTTTTACTCACTTTCAAAAGAGTCGTTTACAGCGCTTTGTGTGAAAAGCGCTGTAAAAGGTATAAAACACTCATTATTTTATTTTTAAAAGGATCTTTTACAGCGCTTTTTAAGATAAGCGCTGTAAAATGTCTCTTTATTTTATTTTTGTGTTTGGTTTATTTGGGTTGGGATGACATTAAAAACATTTTTATCATTGTTTATTGGATTAAAAATATTGTTATCATTGTCTTTATCACAATACTTTAGGAGATGATGAATTATTAGAAATGAGTATTCTGAAGAATCTATATATATATATGCACTGAGCAAAAGAGAATCTCTCTATTCAGTTCAGTTCAGTTCATGTAAATTACTAATTTATATTCAGTTCAGTTCATGTAAATCAAGCTAAATATAAAACACTCATTGTTACATGAACTTGGTATAAAACACTCAAATCAAGCTAAATATAAGCAGAAAATAAATTAATCAGAAAATAAATTAATCAGAACTTAGTATAAAACACTCAATTCAGATTACATGCATATTTACAATAACACAGTTCAGATTACATGCATAGCTTATATAAAACAATTAAACATATATATACATTAAGATGCCCTTCTTCTTTTCCTGGTGACATTCACATTTGTTTGTCCATTTACAATACGAAACGATGGATTAATCCAAATTCCCTCATCATGATCATCTCTAAGATATAAACCATCATCAGTTGAATCAATTTCATGTGGTTGTTGTGATGTTGCAAATAAAAGATCATTACCAACATCTTCATCATTATTGTTATCATCACTTATTTTATTGGTCGATAGGACAACAGACCATTTATCATTAGAAGGATCAGTGACATAAAACACTTGTTGAGCTTGCGACGCTAAAATAAAAGGCTCGTCTTTGTATCCCACCCTATTAAAATCGACAAGCAAGAATCCTGACTCATCAATCCGAACGCCATTATTATTATCGACCCACTTGCAACCAAATATGGGAACACGAAACATTGTGTAGTCTAACTCCCATATGCGCTCGATAACCCCAAAATATGATAGATTTGCATATATTGGGTTTTTGTCTTTTGCACTTGAGACATGCATCGCTTCAGCTACGAGAGTGACTCCACTATTTTGCATAGTGGTCTGATCATCTTGTTCTTTGGTATAAAATGTGTAGCCGTTAATAACATAACCAGTGTAAGAAAAGACATGTAAGCTCGGACCATTTGCTAGCCACCTCAATCTATTTGAAATTGATCCGGGGTCTATATCAAATTTTGACATTATGTGATTTTTTAACCATGTTACAAAACTTCGATTGTGCTCTCGAGTTATCCAATTTTGATTCCTATTCATGTTCAAACGAGATAACTGATCAATGTGTATTGTAACATACGGTTGAACCTCATCATCATTGTGCAGAACATACAATTGTGCCTGCTCCCATTCTGTCCTTGATATAGTCAGTAGTCTCCTTCCAGTTATCCCTTCTCCTGATAGTCTTCCCGAATGACGAGACATGGGAAGCCCTATGGATTCAACATTGGACAGATATTCAGTACAAAATTCAGCAGCCTCTTCAACAATGTATCGTTCAGCAATACAACCTTCTGGTCGACTTCTACTTTTTACGTACCCTTTTAATATTTTCATATATCGTTCTATCGGATACATCCATCTCATATAAGCTGGCCCACAAAGTTGTGTCTCCTTAACCAGATGAACAGTAAGGTGAACCATTATATCAAAAAACGATGGTGGGAAATACATTTCAAGCTCACACAAAGTAACAACAATTTCCCTCTGCAATGTCGGTAATTTCTGAGGGTCGATCACTTTACTACAAATTTCCCTGAAGAAGAAACATAATCTAGTTAAGGCTAGTCGAACTTTTTCAGGTAAAATGGAACGTATACCTATTGGTAGCAAATGCTCCATTATAATATGACAATCATGGGTCTTCAAACCTTTTAACTTGAGGTCTTTCATACAAACCAAATTTTTAATGTTCGAAGAGTATCCTTCTGGAACTTTAACTTCGTGTAGAAATTTACATAAAACAATTTTTTCCTTTCTAGATAGAGTATGAGCGGCTGGAGGTAGATATGTGCGATTTCCTTTCTTTACTGGAGCCAGTTCATTTCTTATTCCCATATCGACCAAGTCCAATCTTGCATTGACGCCATCTTTAGACTTTCCTGGAACATTGAGTAACGTACCAATAACACTTTCAAATACATTTTTCTCAATATGCATCACATCGAGGAAATGTCTTACATACAATGACTTCCAATATGGCAATTCAAAGAAAATTGACTTTTTCTTCCACCCAGTTTTCACCAGCTCTCCCGCAAAAGGTTTGCCAAATTTATTGGTCAAACCTTGTACTTTTTCAAGTATTTGATATCCAGTCGGTGCTAAAGGAGCTTTACCTTCCTCTGATTTTCCATTGAATGCATTTCTCCACCCACGATACTGATGACTATAAGGTAAAAATCTACGATGTCCAAGAAACACATTCTTCTTACAATGTTTCAACCGCATCCAATTTGTACTCTCTTCACATATAGGACATGCACACTGACCTTTAATGCTATATCCTGATAAATTACCATATGCTGGAAAATCATTAATTGTGCCGAACAACATAGCCCTCAAATTGAAACATTCTTTCTTATACCCATCATAAACTTCCACACCTGTCTCCCACATACTTTTTAAATTTTCGATTAGAGGAGTCAAGTATACGTCGATATCATTCCCCGGTTGTTTGGGTCCAGAAATTAACAGAGACAACATCATAAACTTACGCTTCATACATAACCATGGAGGTAGGTTATATATTACCAAAATCACAGGCCACGTGCTATGTGAGATGCTTTGAAGACCATGTGGATTCATTCCATCAGTAGAAAGTGCAAGTCTTAGATTTCTTGACTCTATCCCGAATTCAGGATACTCGTGATCAATTTTTGCCCATTGTGGGGAATCTGCAGGGTGTCGAAACATTCCATCTCTAATTCTTTCATCTGCATGCCATGTCAAGTGTTTTGAATCTTCTTCACTGCGATACATGCGCCTAAATCTTGGTATTATAGGAAAATACCACACGACTTTTGCTGGAGTAGATTCTTTCTTCTTATATCGAGAGACATTGCATTTCGGACACGCCTTAAGTAGTTCATATTCGTTTCGAAATAAAATGCAATCGTTAGGACACGCATGAATCCTTTCGTAACTCATTCCAATAGAACACAAAATCCGTTTAGCCTCGTAGGTTCGACTGGGAAGTTCATTATCATCTGGCAACATATCTTTTATGAGTGTTAATAATTCTGTAAAGCTTTTATCAGACCATCCATTACTCGCTTTTAAGTTGTACAACTTTAATATCGCTGACAATCTTGTGAATTTAGTACAACCATTATATAATTCTTTATCTGCATCACTCAACAAACTTTCAAACATTTTAGGACAATCTCGAAGATCTTCTTCAACTGCTTTTGCAATCTCATCAACTCGGTCCGGCTCATATGTATCTGTATCGAAGTCAGTTGAAGCATATGTCGAACTATTCTCAAAATTAATGTTTCCTTTTTTTTTCTCACCATGTCTTATCCAACATGTGTAGCTTTGATCAATTCCATTACATACTAGATGTCCTTCTAATTCATCTTCTCTAACACGTTTTCCAAAACAACATTTTAAACAAGGACAAACTACTCTATTTGGATCTTTTGCATTCTTCACTGCAAACTCAACAAACTCCTTCACTCCAATTTCATACTCTTTTGACAATCGATTGGCTGAAATCCATTTCCTATCCATATTATACCACCTATATAAATGCAGTAACAAAAATAATAAGATTTCAAAACATATCAACAAGTTTCAAAAAGAAACCAATATCAACTAACAATTTCAAAACAGAACAGATCATGTGGTATGAGTTTTTGACAATTTTTGACAATTTCAAAACATAACAGATTATGTGTAAAAGAGATTTAATATATATATAACATTTTTTAGTAGATTTAATATATATATAACAAAACATAACAGATCATGTGTAAAAAATACCTGAGACAACGTAGATGACTGCACAGTACGTAGAGGATATCAGGGTTCCCAATGTATATAATTATTTGAAAGATGTAGAGGATATGAGGGTTTCCAACGTATATAATTATTTGAAAGATGCAGTTTACAGCGCTTGTGAAAAAAGCGCTGTAATAGGTAGTTAAATTCAATGAAAGCGCATGTATTTTACAGCGCTTGTGAAACAAGCGCTGTAATAGGTAGTTAAATTCAATGAAAGCGCATGTATTTTACAGCGCTTGTGAAACAAGCGCTGTAATAGGTAGTTAAATTCAATGAAAGCGCATGTATTTTACAGCGCTTGTGAAAAAAGCGTTGTATTAGGTAGTTCAAATATTTGGAAGCGCATGTGTTTACAGCAGCTTGTGAAAAAAGCGTTGTAACTGATACGCGAAAGCGCTTCCTTTTACAGCGCTTTTTTCACAAGCGCTGTAAAAGCCTTATAACGTTATGCGCAAACGTTATATGACCTACCACAGCGCTTGTTTTACAGCGTTTGTCATCAAAAGCGCTGTAAAAGGTTCCGTTATTTTTAAAATATAATTACAACAGCGCTTGTGTTTAGCAAGCGCTGTAAAATGGGCGCTGTTAAATGTCATTTTTGGCGTAGTGATCCTTTTATTATTTTATTACTCACATGATATAAGAGTTTGAATGTTGATTATGTGATGGAAAAATATATAGAAAAAATGAGCTGTTAAAAAGTTATGGTTATCCAAATATTATTAATAAATAAAAAGAGAGATTAAATAAATTTTTGATTTCTAAAAAAGTTAAGGAATGAAATTTTGACACCCATGATATGGTCTTTTTTTTTTAAATGGACTTTTTAATCATTAAAAAAAATGTTCATGATTTTTTTTTCTTTGGTTGATTTATTGTGGACTTTAGGGACGTCTCCTTTATCAATTAGTTATATCAATAGAGAGCCACGATGGTGGAAAAATGACCTTGAAAGTGACACGTGAAAAACTAACTTTACATAACTTAAGTAATAATTAAAGAGATGAATTTTGTAGCGAAAGAAAAAATTAATTTAATTGTGATTTTATTTTTATTTGAGGTGACTGAAATTGGCCAAAAAATTAAGAGATAGAAGTGGAGGTGATGGTGTTTTAATGGAGGAAGGACTCTCTGGTTGCTTTCTTGGAGAGAAACAACATAAAATAAAAACCCCAAAGAGGAAGTGCATGGCTTAGTATATTTCAAGAAGAGGGTCAAATTATAATAGATGTGTTATTACTTATTACAAAATTATTTTACTTTAATAAAATCGTCATTTGTACGCGAGAGTTTACTATTTGAAACGATGAGTTTATGTTACTTTAAAAATGTTTTTTCATTTTTCTTAAATATTTTGGAAGATGGTCATTTGTGATGGGAACTTCATACTACATTCAATATTTTTTTTGTTTAAAATAAAAATAAAAAATAAAAATAAACTTAAAAAGCTTAAAATGAAATAATGATTAAATAACCATATTATTCATTAAAATTGATTAAAAAAACCAACAAAAATATTTTTAAAAAGTTACAAAAATTAACTGCAACATTCAGAGAATATTTTTGAGAATTATGGTAATTCGACATAGTTCGCGCATTTTTATAATATTTTTTTCATCTAACATCTATTTCCATTTTAATGTGGAAATTATTTGAATGATTTTTGCATTTTAAGTGTATACCATAAAATATGGAGACTTAAAAATTATAGGCACATTTTTGTTTTATCAGCAAAATTAATGTAACTTGGACGATCATTTTTAAGTGTATGGCATAAAGAAATTTAAGTGTAGTGTAATTTTAGTCTCTTTATTTATATTAATTTATAAAATTAATCATTCTATTTTAAGAATTGACATTTTGATTTTTTATTCTGATTTTTTTAATTAAAAATAATATTATGGCATGTGTTAAATAATGTGACATGATACGATAATATATATTGATTAACACTCATGAAATCACAATAAAATCTTATAAAAATTTAACTTTCAACTTTAAATTTTTTTAATTTTTTTAATTTAATCAATGACATATGAATAATTAATGCATCTATATGATTCTATATAATAAAATCGTATGGCACATCATTTAAAAATATGTCAAATTATAATTTTTTAGTTAAAAAATACAAAGAAGTGACTCAAACTGTCGAATTTTAAAATAAGGAGACTAAAACTATAATTAAATAAAAAATTTAAGTGGGTAATATTTTGTTTATGAAATTGAAAGACTTAAAAATTAAACAAAAAATGCGTATACTTTTTAAATGTATAACATAAATTTTGCTAATAATATAAAGTACTCGCATTTTTTGTTTGTTTAATTTTTAAGTCTCCGCATTTCATTATATACACTTAAATTAAAAAAAATTGTCTAAATAGTATTCTCCTTAGAACTAAAATTGTAATTAGAACAAAATATCCAAAAAATAAACAAATACGTAAAATCATCAATAATACTTAAAAGCATTCTCCGAATATTACAAATTATTCTAGTTAAACTTTATATTTTTCTTGAACGTATGTTGTTGGTTTTTTAATCAATTTTAATGAATAATATTATTATTTCATTTTTGTTTTTTAGTTTTTTTTAAAAAAACTAAAAATGACAATTTAAATTAAATATATTTAATTGTTTATCTTTCCAATTCAGTTTTATTTCATTTAAATTAAATATATTTAATTATTTATCAATTTAAATTAAATATATACACCCTCCTAACGATAAATGAGGCTCCCACCTCTGATCATTTCCTATCTGAGAGTGGCTGACAGAACGTTGATAGTTTTGTTGTGTTTTCCAATCAATCCATACCACTCAACGGTGGTTAATACGTTGTTTGGATCCTATTATAACACAAATCAAAAGGAACATAAGGACAATCAAATGGGATAATCGTTGCTTATTATATGTTTGGTGGACACGTGTACGGTGGAGGTAGCTTAAGGCAAATAAAACAAGGTAGTGAAATGGAACCTATGATTAGCTGTGATGATATGAATCAAAGAAGGGCCTTAACAATTAACAAAATGTATTTTTATTTTTGTTTGCAAAATGTTATTGCCCACTCCATCGTTGATTTGTGATTATTAGCCAAAAGTGCATAAACACAAATTGTTTGTGGTATTTGGTGCTCCATCAATCTCTCTCATTACTACTCAAATTCAATGACTGCAATCCTTATCCGTTAACATAGCATATACTCTTCAATGTCATGTTTCTCTTTCGTTACTCCTCAATTACCGTTCATAGCATTGGAGAGTTAGAGTTAGAGGGTACCAAACCAAATGCAATAATATTTAGTAGGGGTGTATAAAGGACGGGTTAAGTCGGATTTGGTGTGTCTCTTACCCGATTTTAATATTTTATATGACAAAATTTTAGGCTATAACTCGATTAGTTGTGTATTTAAAAAAGACGGGACACAATAAGACGAGACTAGATTGATCTCAAGACGAATAGCCAACTAATAGTTCTTGAATTTTTTTTTAGAAAAAAAAAATTTAAATAACTTATAATAAGCCATATAAGTTATCACTTGTCAATTCATTTAAAACTAGTAACTCATAACATTGTCATACAAAATACAAGTCATTTAATCAAAACAAGTAACCTACTACCTACTAGACACATATTTTTCACTATCTAATAGTCTTACTCTTTAATTAAAAGTAGTATCAAAACAACATTATCTAATAATAATAATAATAATAATAATAATAATAATAATAATAATAATAATAATAATAAAGAAAATGATGAAATTTTTTCAAATCCTCAATTAAGATAGTAGAGAGGAATCAATAATAAGATATAAAAATGAAAATGAGGGTGATCCAAATTCGGTCTGTAACATCCCGCTTTTTCGGGACATTAACTAACATAAATTCTAAACGTAAAATTACAAATTTATTTTTATTTATTTATGATTATCTTAAATACTCATTTACTTTAAAATCATTTAATAACTATTTTAATTATATTTCAAAAATAATAACTCAGAGTATTTGCAATTACTAAAAGTAAATTTAATACATTAAACAAAAGAAACTTCTAGAGTCAGAACTCTCGACATTTTACTATCCAAACATAAATTCTAGTTGGTCACAAACTTTGGACTTGTGGAAAACTCACCAAACAAGTCTAACACCGATACAAAAGTATCTCGGAGCCTCCAACTGCATGTTATTGTACTTTCTCGCATTTCTCCTATTAGGTTGATTGTGATATTATTCGCTCAAATAATACTATACGTGACGTACTGTTAAATGTAAGGGTCATCTCCAAATAACAAACACAGAACAAATATGCATGCATATATAGTTGTTATAGCAAAATATAAATAAATCATTTACTTCATTTAACAGTTAAAATCACAACTCACCAAAGATACACTAACAATGAAAATATAACGGTACAGTATTTGCGTAATTAATAACATTAATTCACTCAAACGACCAACAACAGTGACAATACAAATATAACATTATGATATCTACATAATTAATAACATTAATTCACCCAAACAATTAAGAGGTACAATAATAAAAACAAGTACAATATCACATATTAATTCCTGAAACTAGTGCATTCATGGTCATAATATCCACATCATTCATTATTAACATTATCATTTATTATTAATATTGACTCACCCAAACGAACAAATACAATGGTATACAAATTTACCAGTATATATATACAATGTATCATTTATATTTATAAAACATTAATCACACTTAATTCAATGCATACTCAAACAGACCTTACAACTTAATCTATATGCCAATGTAATGTTTCTGGAATATCGCCTCCCCCGCAAGGGCTTTCGTAGGTCCTTCCAAGCAACACCACTAACTCGAGCTTCATGGGTCCTTCCAAGCAACACCACTAACTCAACATCTCCGCAAGGATCTGTGGGCTCCAACCAATTATGGACGCACCACCGCACGACTATGAATGAATGCATGAATGTGGACACTTTAATAAAATATAATGCGATACTAACTTATTAACGACATATCACATAACATTTATTTTCCATACTTTGAATATGTTCAACACAACCATTATAACAACATATCACATAACATTTATTCTTCACACTTTGAATATGTTCAACACAACCATTATAACGACATATCACATAACATTTATTATTCACACTTTGAATATGCTCAACACAGCCATTATAACAATATATCACACATCATTTATTTTTCGCACTTTGAATATGCTCAACACAACAATTATTAATATTCATTTTGAAGATAACACACAAACAAAACCAATAAATAACATCACAATACATTTATATCATATATAATTCAAATAGGAAAGCGAATGGAGTGATGCCCTTACCATTACTAGAGTTATATTTAGAATTATGCTTCACAAATTCTTGTCTCACTCATTTCACACATGCTGCTGTACGAGCATGGTTTCTCCCTCTCTGAACGTCATCTCGCCGATCCGACCATTGAAAACGTGGGTCTGAATGTCGTGAACCTGCTGCCCGAAAATCAGCTCGATCTAACGGTTAACGAATGCGCAATCGATGATTTTAACAAATTCGGGAATGGAGTTACTCCTCTCTTTTCTCTTTTGGTGGTTGCCTTTTCTATCAAAGTGGTCTCTCTCTTTTTCTCTCCTAAACCATTTTTTATATGGCAGAGTGTTTTTTAAATGGAAAACGTCTGTTTTGTTTTTGTTTCCTTTTTATCAAAAATGATGAACTAAGCCACAAGTGGGAAACGTTAAGAACTTTAAGGCAAGAGCGGCGAACCTTAAACCAGAAGTGGGGAACGGTGACAAAAGTGGAGAAAGTTAAACCAGGAGTGGGGACCTTAAGCCAGACGTGGGGAACGTTAAGTTGGGTAACGTGGTATTAAACGGAGAAAGTGATATTTACAGACGTGAGGAACGTTAAACTGGGTAACGTGGTATTAAATGGAGAAAGTGATATTTCAACCTAAAATATAAAAATTATTTTTAACGGTTCCTTTTATTATTATTATTATTATTATTATTATTATTATTAAAAATTAAAATAACACATTACTAGCCGACAATTTTTAGAATAATTATCTCAACTTCTAATAAGGTAAAATATAAAAATAAAATAAAATATCTGGATATTACACGGTCTTTTTTTTACCTTGTTCCTTTTCTATTTTGTGCTTGAGTTTTTTTTGGACCAAATCAGACTCAGTCGTTGCTATGATCAGATTGGGTTCATGAGACAAATTGGATCTTGTACATCCCTAATATTTAGACATATAAATAAAAGAGACATTTTTTTAATACTAAAACAAAATTTAAAAAGTGTTTTTTTGTATTTATTTTTAAGAAAATATTCTCACACCTTACATTTGTTCAGGACGGCCGTTGTCATTAATAATATTTGCATTTCTTTTCAAATATTTGAAAATATACAATTTTTGAAAAGGAAAAATATATTTTTGTTATAAAATTTCATTTTCTGATTATGAAAATGAATGTGGTGCTCAAAAGCATGACTTGAAAATTGCAACAAACAAAGTGAGCCATTTGATTGGATAGGGAAATGCTAATGGCATGCTTTGAAAACAATGGCATATCAAACACAATCAAGTTGAACTATAATCACGTATGTGAAGATTAAAGTTGTCAAAAAACGCCCCCAACATCAAGGTTTCTTTAATTTTTTTTTTTAAAACCTCTAATATTAGGCCCCTATCAAATTAATTTTTATAAAATTTAGACCCATTATTTCATGGGGCCTAAGGGAGGGAGCTCTGGGGACATATAGGCCCCCAATATTTTGTTAATTTTGATATTTTTTTCGAAAAAAATTTATTAAAAAGATAAATTATTTATATCAAAAAAATTTTATCGAAAAAAAATCGGAAATTTTATATAGAAAAAAATCGAAAAAAATTTATAGAAAAAAATTGAAAATTTTTTATCTAAAAAAATCAAAAAAAATTTATCGGTAAAAAAATCGAATAACTTTATTTCTAAAAAAAATCGATTCTTTTTTTAAATAAGTTGGCCTATGGGCCCACTAAGTCCATAAAATTTTAGGGGCGTTGTTTTTTGAACCTTTTAAATTATAAAATTTTTTGGCCCCTTTAATATGTGTGTCGGAGCCAATAATTAGGGGTCTATCAAATTGACAAGCTCTAGTGAAGATTAGGCAGTCATAATCAACAAATGTTGCAATAGGTCAAGTGGCTTGCCAAATTCTAGCTTCCTTGTTCAATCACAGCCGTAAAAATTCACATTAATAAATTAAATGTTTATTTTTCCGTACTTATTAATTATTTGATTAATATTTTCTTTGATATCATATGTACTACTACTTGTGACTGAAATTGAAAGTGACAGGTGTTTGTTCCTAACGACTCTCCGTGTATAAGAGAAACCTAGAAACATGGATCGTGGGAAAATTATATTATAAACTATAGTACCGGATCAACTAATAACTTATATATATTTTATATTCTTGGATATAGTTTTTGGAAATTGATATATACCAAAGCCATAACATTATTCCCATCATTCTCGTGAGGACTCTGGCTCACAAGCCAATAAAGGAAACTATAAACAACACTACCATCAATTCAACTAGATCACATTTCACATTCAAATAATCTAAATCTCATTTGGAGAATTTATTGTTGTTGAATTAATTATATTCTCTTCATATTCCTACTTCATTCTGTGGTTACTCAAAGTAAGATTTTCTTTCCATTCATTACACTATTATGTTATAGTGTCACTTAGGATTTTTATGACATATTCTTATTTTTAATTTTATTTTATATATAATGTACACTTCACTTTGTTTGCTTACAGTTTCAAAATCAAAGTAGAAATATTTTGAGTTTGGCTCTTTACAAAGGACTAAAACTGTTGATCCATTACCATCACAATGGTGTCTACTTGTGTGAACTTTAAGACCACCACCCATGTTGCAAACTTGAGGAAAGACAATATTTTTCGTCAAGAAAATGGTTTTCTAGGTGAGAGAATCAAAGGGGGTCTGAGTTATAGTCCTTGGATCATTAATCAGTTGGCCATATGTTTGAAAACCAATGAAAGAGTTAAGAAGGCCAAACCTGGTGTTGTATCAGCTGTTCTTACATCAAATGATGCCACTGAGACTATGGTAAGCTGAATTATGTCCTTGGATCCATCATTTTTACCATGGTTTTAAATTTGCAGTTATAGTTGCCGTTAAATTAAAATTTATATTGCGAAAAAAATGCAAACAATTATAACTCATCCGGCTGCAGATGGCAAGCTTGCAGAGGCTTCAAAATAGTTTATGTTGTGGCCGCAATTGTTGTTGCAGACTGTAGTTTAAAACTAGTTCCTTAGATTCTAATAGCTACATTTTTAAGTCATTATTTGATACTAAATGATTCTTGTATTCTTCTTGTGGATGTCAACTTCAGACTTTTCAGGTTCCATCGTTTCGGAGAAGAAAAGCTGACCCTAAAAATGTTGTTTCAATCATATTGGGAGGAGGGCCTGGTGTTCAACTCTTTCCTCTTACCAAACGATCTGCTACACCTGCTGTGAGTAAATCATTGTCTTTACAATCACTTTTTGGAGAATTAATTAGAAGGAAGACTCAAAATTTTGGAGTTCAATATTCAGTAATGATAAATAGTAGTTATGTGTACATTTTTCAGGTTCCTGTTGGTGGATGCTACAAGCTTATAGACATCCCAATGAGCAACTGCATCAACAGTGGAATCAACAAAGTATTTGTACTGACACAGTTCAACTCTGCATCACTAAACCGTCACATCGCTCGCACATATTTTGGAAATGGCATCAACTTTGGAGAGGGATATGTGGAGGTATACATATGCATGTATCAAGAAAATTGGTTGTTACTTATATATTTGTGAGGCTTAATTTGATTATGAATCAGTTTGAAGTGAAATGGTTTATTTTGGAATGTTTTTAATATGAAAGAAAATTTAATGTAAAACTCAACCTAATGCAAAAGTTATTGTATGTCAACGCTAATACTTTTTACTGTGAAATCAAACATGCAATAGGTTCTGGCGGCTACTCAAACGCCAGGAGAAGCCGGGAAGAATTGGTTTCAAGGAACAGCAGATGCTGTGAGGCAATTTACATGGGTATTTGAGGTAGGAAAATAATAATTTGTATTTATATCAGATTCAGTGTGAACTGCATGTCTTTCCTTTGTTTATTCTCCTCAAGTTGAACTAGATAGTGATAGTTTTTGACTGATGTAGGATGCTAAGCACACTAACATTGAGAATGTATTGATTTTGGCTGGAGATCAACTATATAGAATGGATTATATGGATCTTGTGCAGGTACTCAATTTATATGTTGGATTATTTCTTTATTTCATTTTCAGTGTTTTTCTGACTATCTTGTAATATATAAACAGAGTCACATTGATAGAAATGCAGATATTACAGTATCATGTGCTGCTGTAGGTGACAGGTATATGTTATGTTCAGTCTTCTTTTACATTTTTTCTTTGTTTGATTAATATCAACTTCTAGTCCTTCCGTCCCTAAGATTTTGGGTGCCTATGCGAATTATGAATTTGGTTCCCTTCTTTTACAAAAAGGGAATATTAGACACTAACTTCTTCAAAACATATAATTCCAAATTCAGTTTTTATTTAAGTTTCATTTCCATTTGCCTGTTTTTTAGCCGTGCATCGGATTATGGATTAGTCGAGGTAGATAGCAGAGGTCGCATCGTTCAATTTTCAGAAAAACCCAAGATAGATGATCTTAAAGCAATGGTAAGTCCTATACATGAATGAAGTTCAAATAAAATAGTTTAGTTTCTTGCCTCTTGATCAGTTTGAACAATTTTTTTTCCTAATCTTTGTGAGAGTGGCCATCTTAGCATAAAAGCATCTCATGTGAATTTAAATATTTTAATAATCCAGAATAGTATGTCATACATCATAGGATAACATCACAAACTAATGTACAAAATATGTTAAGAACACATGCAGATAATATAGGCTTGATTTACAAACATCTGTGCCAATGATTCACATATTTGCCTCTTTTTCTACCTTTCCATAGTTATGAAACTTCTCTATTAACTTGCAGCCCCCAATTTTTGAAATGTTACAATTATGGCAATATTAATTTGATCATAATATAATTCTCTGCAGCAAGTAGATACATCTCTTTTTGGATTGTCACCTCAAGAAGCATTAAGGTCGCCATATATTGCATCTATGGGGGTTTATGTATTTAAAACTGATGTTTTACTAAAGCTTCTGAAATGGAGGTATCCAACATCCAATGACTTTGGATCTGAAATCATCCCTGCAGCTGTTAAGGAATACAATGTCCAAGTCAGAGAAATTCTACTAAATACATCTCCTTTAAAATGTTTTGAAAATTACTTCTTTGTGGAGATAACAATACACAAGATGAATGTTTGTTTTTGCCTCTTTTTTCAGGCATTTTTCTTCGGAGACTATTGGGAAGACATTGGAACAATAAAATCATTTTATGATGCTAACATGGCTCTTACTGAAGAGGTATGTTCAATATATTGACTAATGGAAAAGAAAAATTCATAACCAAATGTTATTCCAGCCACAAACATACAAAGTAAAATTTGAAAATATTATATGCTACTCTTGCAGAATCCAATGTTCAAATTCTATGATCCCAAGACACCCATTTTCACATCTCCAAGATTCTTACCACCAACAAAGATTGATAATTGCAGGGTATGACTATGACTATGATCATCTATCTTCATTGTTTGATCTTACCTCTTCATTTCATGAGATTTCTTGCTTACCAAGTTTGAGTTTCTCTTGTAGATTGTGGATGCAATAATTTCACATGGCTGTTTCCTGAGAGAATGCAGTGTACACCATTCCATTGTAGGTGAACGTTCACGTTTGGATTATGGCGTTGAGCTCCAGGTAAACTACCATAATTTCTTGACCGAGAACACTAATACCAAGGTTTTGAATTGCGGTCACATTACGATCCTTAAAACTGTAGAGAATCAAGGTCTAATGCAGCTAATGTGGCCTCAATCACATAAATAACTTTGATGTCGCAGCTCAAATCAAGTCTAATGCTTCTGATGCGGCCTCAATGGCAGTAATCGTTGAGACATCAAAGACCTCTTGACGTCACAGCTCAAATCGCATTCGCCGACCTTTTGTTATATAACCTTGGGGCTTGCCTACAACACTATACATAACATAATATTCCTAACTTTTAAAACAATGTTTTGCAGGACACTATAATGATGGGAGCAGACTATTACCAAACTGAACCCGAAATCGCTTCTCAGGTAGCAGAAGGAAAGGTTCCAATTAGGATTGGAAGGAACACCAAAATTAGGTAATCTTACTCACAGTAACTAAATCCCAAGATGGACAGTAAATTATCTAATTCATTCTGTTTATTTTAAAAGATATCATCAACTAAAAATATTAATGTCTCTCTGCCATAACAAAGAATTACTAGCATAACATAATTAACATATTGAGTAATGAATATTGTTACTTGTTTCTTCTATGTTGAAGGAAGTGTATAATTGACAAGAATGCTAGAATTGGGAAAGATGTCATCATCATGAACAAAGATGTGAGCATGGCTCCCTTTTACTTTATCTATCTTTTACATTTGTTAACAATTTTCTATGTATTACCATTCAAATAAATGTTTTGTATGTAGGGTGTTGAAGAAGCAGATAGAGAAGACGATGGATTTTACATCCGATCAGGAATCACAATCATAATGGAGAAGGCTACAATAGAAGATGGTACTGTCATATAAATGGAAGAGAAGAGTAGTAGTTGCAATACAATGTACAATACACAAACCATACCCCCCTTTTTGTTTTATATATATATTTATGCAGAATAGAAGGCTCCCTCCTACTGCATGCAAAAATGGAATGAATAAATAAAGTTTGAATGTAAAATTAAGATGCACATAAATAAATAAAATGATGAAAGACTGTTTGTAAACTGCATTATTATTATTTTAAAATTTATGTTTTTGAATTTTTTTTTAAAATTACTATTTTTTTTTTTACTAAATAATATTAGTAAGTTAGATAATGTCTTGAGCATTAATCTCATACCAGTACTGTGGGAGTTTTAGATCAAAAGCATAAAGTTAAGAAATAAAAAATTTACGATTCTCTTTAGTTTCCTTTCAAAATCTATCCATGTATTTTCCCCCTTTGTACATTGCTTCGCATGAAAAAAAAAATCACTTGACAATTTCACAATTCTTAGAAACTTTCATTGTTTACATTCGATAACAACACGAATGCAGTTATGATTCTTCTGGCATTCATTGCATGTTAGTTCCTATTAATTTATGTTTAATACTTAATTTTTTTTTTAAGTATACGTTTATATTAAGTTTGAAATAGAAATGTAGATATACCAGCAAAGTTGACCGATAACAAAGTCTGTTAACTATGTGTCCATATTTCGATCTACGTAGAGATACCTTGAAAAAAAAACATAGAAATATGGGGATAATTAAGGGGTGAGAGGACATTATAATATATACAAAATATTAAAAAAAAAATGAAAACGTTTATGTATTAAAAATTTAAAAATAATAATGTTGCCAGCAGTGTGGATTTGGAGTGCAAATAGAATATCAATGTCTCGTACTCATTGCATTTCGAGTTTTAATTTAGGAATCGAGTTTTAATTTAGGAAAAAAGTTACACCGTTCTAAAAGAGTTAAAGTATTTGATAAAATAACCGTTAAGTAAAATATAAAATAACAAAAAAATTATATATATAATTCTTTTTTTGTTAATATATTTTTCATTTTCAAAAATAGAATATTAAGTTTTTATTTTTTTTTATCGTCCTTTTTAAATAGTTGATTAAGTTAAATATGATTGTGTAAATAAAAAATGCGTTTATCATTTATAATGTAAAGTCATTTTTATAGGATGGAAACTAAATTCATTTTTATTTAGTTTTTGGACTAAAGATAAATTTGAAAAAGTTGGTCCATAGACTTAGCTCACAAAATTTTATAGGATTTTTAAGAAAGTTGGCTTTGGTACCCCCAATTAACCTTATACTCCTATTTAAAAAATTTAAGTTTGAAATGTCTAAAATACTTTTAACTAAACTATAAAAATCAAAAAATTGTGTCATACCCTCACTATTCGTGTTTTCCGGAAAAGTGAGTTTTGTTCCAAAAATTTATTTACCGGAAATTTAGTTTTTGAAATTTCCGGTAGTTGGTTTTCAATACCAAAAATTTTAAATTTCTCGATAATACTCTTGAAAATTTTAAAAATGAAATTTTCGGTATTGATTCATAACTACCGAAAATTTCAAATTTTCGAGATGTTCAAAAATTCTCGATAATACTCTTGAACAGGTTTTTTTTTACATATTTTTTTTATTCTATTTTTTTAGTGAGACCAGATGAGCAAAAATAGGCGTTGAACATTCTCCTGTTCGACCTCCTACACAATCAAATAGGAGAGTTGCAGTTGAGAAAAGAAGAAAGAGGAACGAAGAAATGCAGGCGCATGACTATAATATTCAGCATGAGTTTGAGCAAGATCACGCGTTTGATGAAGAACATGATCAGTAGCACCAGCAAGATCATGCGTTCCATGATGAACAAGATCAACAACACTAGTTTGAACATGAGCATCATAAGTAGCTTGAACAACAAATATTCCCTGGAGGTCATTACGATCTTTCTGTCCTTAAGGATTATGAACACCATATTGCAGTGAAAGTGTGGAATAGACATGTTAATAAATAATTTATTTTATTACATATTATAATATAGCATAATATGTATATTTTAATATATTTGTAGTATATGTTATTACAAAGCTGATTTTATGATAGACGTAAGTTGATTTTAGGTTATCAAAAAGCTGATTTTAATGAAATAATTGTATATTTAGATTATAATTATTGTGCGTTATTTTAATTAAACAAAATAGACGTAAAAAATAAGACAAAATCATCGATATCAGATATGTATTATCTGCTCAGATAGATCATTGGATTACTATATCTAGATTACGTCATTTGCAATGATGTAGTTTACACTTGATTGACGGTAATCTGATATCTACTTTTGCTGAGAGATGACATGCAGAGACTACCTCATTTCGCATCCCATGTTATGAAGAGTTTTTCACACTTCCTGCTAATGTCAATGAAGATTTGACAATTATTGCTGCTGTTGAGTTATTGGAAGTTGATCATGATGAAACTGTAACTGAAACTACGACCAGTAGAGGTGTTGTAGTTGCAATGTCAATTTACAAGAACAAAGGTTTTAAATTGTAAATTCACCATTTTAAAAAATTCTTGTTATAAACTTAAGAAATAATTCAAGATTGGTCTTCGTTGTGAAAACAGAAAATAGAAAACATTCTTGGTTTTAACCAGAAAATAGAGAAAGTTCTTGGTTAGTTAAAATCAATAATTCAGTTTATGTATTTAACTTGATAATCAATCAGACTAAAAGTAAATAGATAAGGAAAAAGATATCACACATATATCTTGGTTCACCTAACTCGGGCTACGTCAAATCCTCACAACTGTGAGATTTTTCACTAAGTGTTCAAAACAAAGAACCTTCTTAGTTTTACAACACCTAGCTCAGATCAACCATGATCTGTTACAAAGTTAAAACATTTCCACCCAGAAAGGAGTTCACAACTTCAGCCATTGCTCTTAATGCATCTCATCAAATTCTCATTACCAAATGTTGTTTATTGACTAAAAGCGATATCAATTCAACGGGATAATCAATGAAATGCTATTATTCTTCTTTCCAATGATAATTTTCTATATGTGATAGCTTAATAACCATATAATTAGAAAAACCTAATTTAAGTTGTAACGCTCATATTTTAGTTTGTAAAATGAAAATGAAAGATAATCTCACATCCAAACCTCTCATACATCTTATAGGTCATGTCCTGCAACGGATAGACATAAATACAACTAAAAAAATTATCTGAAAATAGAATGACCACTTTTACATATATAGATTGAACATAATAATCATGGTGCATTCCTAGATTGAATTAAAATTTCTCAATAAACTACACATGACACAAGCAATTCATAACTTGATCTTCGACATCAAACTGAATGATGCTTTTTATATTGCTTGTCAAATTCTTTTAACGTCGTCTACAAATGTATCAACTCAGATTGTTAAATTCAATATTGTACAACATCTGTTGTGCGTCATCAAATTTCAAACCATGTGTCATTAAAACACATACCAATAAAATCATTCACTAAATTTCATTAAAAAATGTACTAAATATAATATAAACTTATTCTTAATTAAAATATACCTTTCCTTATATGTGCTTATTCTTAATTAAAATATGCTTCTCCTTATATGTGCTTACATTAACATCAGACACTGAAACAAAAATACAAACTGGATGGATGTTTTTTATACTCAGATTCTTTTGACTACAAATACAAATATATCAACTCAAATTCTTGAATGTTGTACTGGTACACCGTGTGTGAGATCACCTTCAATGGGCCACAATGCTACGAGTCATCAAAAAACATAATATTAAAATCATTTACTAAATTTCATTGAAAAATGTACTAAATATAATATACACTTATTCTTAATTAAAACATTAATTAAGATATACATTTCCTTATATGTGCCTACATTAACACCAGGCACTAAAACAAAAATACAAATGATCATTATCACTTGTTGAAATATCTTGTCGATATTAGAACAACAATAGACGTGTAATGGCTGCTATGCATTGTATAATCAAAACACAACAACCAAATTATCCTGAAATCTAAACCGAAAACCCTTGGGACACAGTCACGACAATAAAAGACCAAAAACAGAAGTAAAAAACGTTCTGTAACATCATCGTGATGATTAAAAACCAACACAAAAGCAAAGAAACCTCAAAAACACCCATTTACCATGGGACCCACAAGCTGGAAAGAGTCTTAAAAGAACCAAAGGGGAGGAGCAAACCAAATGGTGGGAACCATGTGGTGAACTGGTGATCAGAGTAAGGTGCGTGGGTTTCACGTGCCAGGAGACACAGGTTATGTTTTCGCACGTGGCAGCACAAGGATGAAGATTTGGAGGCGGTGTTTTTGGCCTGTGACAGACCAACGATCTCTGACTCTGGAGGTGGCGCACGCGTGACTTTAGGGTTAGCAACCCAAACACCTACTGCTAGATATTAGAACCTCGTTCAGATACCAACTCAAATAATTTAAAATAAATTACTTGTATTTCACAATGAGGTTGTGCAGATTTATACGCAAGAGGAAAATTTGAAAAATAAAGGAAACTACAATAATAATAATTATAATAATATTCATAATAATAATAAATAATAATAGAAAATACACCACCAATGTTGTGAAAATGCAAACAACGATTGCTTTAAAGAGCATGAAATCATAATGACTTGTACACACTTGCAATAGTCTAACTAACAAATCCATAAAATCCCAACAACTGAAAATATTAGCAAAACGACATAATACTATTAAACTTACAAGTCAATGCCTCAGGGTAGAGACTATCGAAATTGTGAATGGTGAGACAACCACTTCCTGTGACGGATGGCTGATGCCAGGTATTTACCCTAAAACATGGTTCAAATATAGAATACTTAATTAAAATATAAAGGTAAATCAAATTTTGTAATTTAACGACCAGTTAACAAAACTATCTCATTGTTTGTAATTACCTCATTTTCAAAGTCAATTGCAGCGACATATTTCCTGTAAAACAATCAAATTCAATATGAGTATGGGTAGTTTCAAACAAACAAAACTATTCATACATATTTTCTGCAATTAAACCACTCATTTTTTCCTTTAAGCCATGCATTAAGTTTTAGAAATTCAAAATGAGTTTGGGTAGTTTAAAACAAACAAAATTATCCCCACATATTTCCTGCAATTAAACCACTCATTTTAGCCTTTAAGTCATGCATTAATTTTTAGAAATTCAATGAGTTTGGGGACCTAATTTCTAGTGTGCAACTACGGTTTAGCAAATTAAACCCGAAAGAGTATAGAAAGAGCTTTCCTACAAAGCCTCCCGTGCTTGACCTAAAAACTCAAAGAGGATGATAGGATCCAACTGGTGGCCTGTGTGTTTGGTGCAAGAAATATTGAATTTTTAGCATCGGCCCAATTGAAGGAGTGTCTACAAATTGGAGTTACCGATTAAAGTATGGGCTCCGTGGTTTAAAAGGTTCAAAGTTCAAACCAATTAAACTTCATACCAAGAAAGATGAAGAAAATGGCTAAGAGCTCACTTACCACTTGTTAGTCTAGACGGTCTAGACAAAAAAAATTATCACCGAGTGTAAGATATTGCAATCAAGAACTAAGTGAAATGGATGGAGGAAGGGGAACAAACTACATATACTACATAGTTTTATTACTCTAACCAAAGTTCCTTGCTGTAAACAGATTTAATTGAGAGATTTTTTTTCAAAATTTTAATTCTGTTAATTATTCTTTAATTAAAATATTCCTACTTATTGTAGTGAATTGTTAAAAAAATATATAAAAAGTAATCATAAAATAATAATAGTACTATAAAATTAGCAAGATATATGACCAACAAATATGTGTCTCTTTTCACTACATAGAGATAATA
This sequence comes from Cicer arietinum, assembly GCF_000331145.2. Taxonomy (NCBI): domain Eukaryota; kingdom Viridiplantae; phylum Streptophyta; class Magnoliopsida; order Fabales; family Fabaceae; genus Cicer; species Cicer arietinum. Next base: position 69,607,803 of record NC_021165.2, on the reverse strand, counting down.
ATTATCGATGTCAAAAGAAAAACAGGCTGAAATATTGATGTCCAAACATAGTCCTTTGTTTCTTTGTAATCCTCATTTTTAAGTTATTTATATATACCAATGAAATTAATAAATTTTGTAATTTTTCATAATTTTTTTCTTTTACATACAACGTCTTAAGGGATAATTTTTTCTTCTTCACAAGGGATGATTTTGTCAATCCAGTAATTAATGCTACTTTAAACTTTGAAAATGACAAATAAAAATGAACAAATTTTTCCCTAAGTAACCGACATTTAAAAAGGAAACAAATCTAGTAAGCTATAAATAATCTTATACGCCATCCTTATTTTTTAATATATTACCAAACATAAAATTAAAATATAATTGAATTTTCAAGTTCAACAAACCTTTGTCGCGGTCACAATCACACGATGAGCCGCACAACACAAGATTTTCCAAGAACAACGAGCATCGTTAATTATGCATTGTTGTTGTTGCCCCTATAAGAAACTTCACAAAAACAACTTATAAAATAAGTTTAGTCATATGAGACTTTGTTATATGCAAATTATATGGCTATTTTATCGTGTGTACACAAGATTTAATTGTATAGTTCCTCAAAGTAGTAATCGTACTTTCTTACTTATATTTTGTCATTAGAGGGAGTATGTGTTTTCTCAATCACACGGTCAATTAAATAGAGTTCAAAGAGCAACCTTCAAAGAAGAGCAATCGCAGGTTTTGAGATATTTATCTATAATAGCATGGAATGGAGACTCGGACTACAACTTATGAAATATGTTTAGTCATATGAGACTTTGTTGTATGCAAATTATATGACTATTTTGTCGTGTGTACACTAGATTTAATTGTATAGTTCCTCATAATAGTATACGTACTTTCAAAGTAGTATACGTACTTTCTTACTTATATTTTGTCATTAAAGGGAGTATGTGTTTTCTCAATCATACTATCAATTAAATAGAGACTCGGGAGAAATTCCAGGTTTTAAGATATTTACCTATAATAACAATGGAATGGAGAATATTAAAGTAAAATTATAACGCATAGAATTTAACATCTACTATGCCAAAAGATAATTGATTTATGATGCAATCCTAACATTTCATTTTAAAATAAAAAGCCTATTGCAATGATTTGAAGAATAAAGTAGGCCAAATAGAGACAATTCCATTGCTATAAGTATAAGTAAGATACAAAGCTAATATAACTATCGGTCATCAAAATAACTTAAATGAATGGACCAAAGTCTAAAGGTAAAGGTAGTTTTATTTGTAGACTAAACTCCAATATAAGTGGGACACCCTTCCTATACTAAAGCTACTGAGATCATACTCTTAGTAAATAATTAGAGAATATGCTATTATTTGAGGTTCTTATTATATTTTATATTAATTAAGAATATATATCTAGAAAAGAGGACATGCACTACCGTTGTAAATTAGTTTTACTTTGACTTCCAATCAAAATGTAAAATTTTAAATTTATCTTTAAATTGCGATTGTGGAGTGGACTTACATAGAAAACACTTTCAAAAACACCACTTCACACCGACCATGTATCTCAATTAAATTCATATATCAACTAATTCGGTGTTTGATCGAGAGGTAAATAAAATATAACCAAGAATTATTCTAGACTCGAATTTTTAATTCTACATTGAGAATTAGGTTTTTTTTTGTCATATCAGTTCACCACTTCAGCCATTGCTCCTAATGCATGTCATCAAATTCTCATCACCAAAAGTTGTTTCTTGACTAATGTTCATATTTTAGTTTGTAAAACGGGAAATGAAGGATAATCTCACCTTTCTTGACTAATGCTCATATTTTAGTTTGTAAAACAGAAATGAAAACAGAAATGAAGGATAATCTCACCTCCAAACCTCTCATACATCTTATAGATCATGTCCTGCAACGGATAGACGTGGATGCTTCTCAATCAAATAAGTCCAAACAAAATAACTATAACTAATAGTAATTTTTTTTAGAAAAAGTAGGACAGGAAGTCATGGTGCATTCCTAGAATGCATTAAAATTTCTCAATAAACTACATATGACAGAAGCAATTCATAACCTGATCTTCGACATCTAACTGGATGAATGTTTTTTATACTGCTTTTCAGATTCTTTTAACTACAAATACAAATGTATCAGCTCAGATTCTTGAATCCAATGTTGTACTGGTACACCATGTGTGCCTTCAATGGGCCACAATGCTACGGGTCATCAAAAAACATAATATTAAAATCATTTACTAAATTTCATTGAAAAATGTACTAAATATAATATACACTTATTCTTAATTAAAAAATTAATTAAGATATACATTTCCTTATATGTGCCTACATTAACACCAAGCACTAAAACAAAAATACAAATGATCATTATCACTTGTTGAAATATCTTTTCGTTATTAGAAGAGCAATAGCCGTGTAATGGCTGCTATGCATTGTATAATCAAAACACAACAACCAAACTATCCCAAAATCTAAACCGAAAACCCTTGGGACACAGTCACGACAATAAAAGACCAAAAACAGACGTAAAAAACATTCTGGAACATCATCGTGATGATTAAAAACCAACACAACAGCGAAGAAACCTCAAAAACACTTATTTACCATGGGACCCACAAGCTGGAAAGGAATTAAATGAACCAAAAGGGAGAAGCAAACCAAATGGTGGGAACCATGTGGTGAACTAGTGATCAGATTAAGGTGCATGGGTTTCACGTGCCAGGAGACACAGGTTATGTTTTCGAACGTGGCAGCACAAGGATGAAGATTTGGAGGCGGCACTTTTGGCATGTGACAAACCAACGACCTCTGACTCTGGAGGTGGCGCACGTGTGACTTTAGGGTTAGCAACCCAAAGACGCACTACTAGATATTAGAACCTCATTCAGATACCAACACGAATAATTTAAAATAAATTACTTATATTTCACAATGAGGTTGTGCAGATTTATACGCAAGAGGAAAATTTGAAAAATAAAGGAAACTACAATAATAATAATAATTTTAATAATAATAAGTAATATAAACTACACCACCAATGTTGTGAAAACGCAACCAACGATTTCTTTAAAGAGCATGAAATCATCACAACTTGTACACACTTGCAATAGTCTAACTAACAACTCCAAAAATCCCAACAATTGTGAATGGTGAGACAAATGCTTCAGTGTATTGTGAATGGTGAGACAATAATTGAGTTAAAAGATAAAGCTAAATCAAATTTTATAATTACCTCATTTTCAAAGTCAATTACAGCGACATATTTCCGATAAAACAAACAAATTCAATATGAGTATGGGTAGTTTCAAACAAACAAAACTATCCCCACATATTTTCTGCAATTAAACCACTCATTTTTTCCTTTAAGTCATGCATTATGTTTTAGAAATTCAAAATGAGTTTGGGTAGATTAAAACAAACAAAATTATCCCCACATATTTCCTGCAATTAAACCACTCATTTTAGCCTTTAAGTCATGCATTATGTTTTAAAAATTCAATATGAGGAACCTAATTTCTAGTGTGCAACTACAATTTAGCAAATTAAACCCGAAAGAGTATACAATGGATGATTTTGTCAATCCAGTAATTAATGCTACTTTAAACTTTGAAAACGATAAATAAAAATGAACAAATTTTTTTCTAAGTAAGCGACATTTAAAAAGGAAACAAGTGTAGTAAGCTATAAATCATCTTATACGCCATCCTTATTTTTTAATTTATTACGAAACATAGAATTAAAATATAATTGAATTTTCAAGTTCATAAAACATTTGTCCCGGCCACAATCACATGATGAGCCGCAGAACACATGATTTTCTTTCCAAGAACAACAAACATCCAAATGCATTGTTGTTGTTGCCCCTATAAAAAAGAACATAAGAAACTTCACAAAATAACTTATGAAATAAGTTTAGTCATATGAGACTTTGTTGTATGCAAATTATATGGCTATTTTGTCGTGTGTACACTAGATTTAATTGTATAGTTCCTCAGTAGTAAATGTACTTTCTTACTTAAATTTTGTCATTAGAGGGAGTATGTTTTTCTCAATCACGCTGTCAATTAAATAGAGTTCAAAGAGCAACCTTCAAAGAACATAAATAGCAAGTTTTGAGATATTTACCTATAATAGCATGGAATGGAGGCTCGAACTACAACTTATGAAATAAGTTTAGTCGTATGAGACTTTGTTGTATGCAAACTATATGACTATTTTGTCGTGTGTACACTAGATTTAATTGTATAGTTCCTCAAAGTAGTATACTTACTTTCTTACTTATAATTTGCCATTAAAGGGAGTATGTGTTTTCTCAATCACACTGTCAATTAAAGAGAGTTCATAGAGCAACTTTCAAAGAAGAGGAATAGAAGTTTTGAGATATTTACCTATAATAGCAATGGAATGGAGACCCGGGCTCGGATTAAAATCCAAGAGTTGAATGATATCATGACGTGAAGCCAGATATACCTTAATTAATTACAATAAAAAATACTTATAGTGAGAAATCATCATTCAATTCTATATAACTTATTTGCTATTATATTACACAAAACATGATAAAATTGGGATTGAGGCCTAAAACAGGATTGAGGACTAAAAACATTTGTACAAGAGTTAGTTACAACTAAATATAACTGTACTCACAGACTACTAACTATAGAGAAAATAGTATTCACACATGGATTAAGCTAGGATGTCCTTGTAGTATTCAACAAAAACAGGGCTGTGAATACTAGTTCTTAAATGGACCATGGTTATTTTGTGAGATTTCGGTGGAATTAAACTGATATATGTTGCAGTGACACCAAAAAGTTTAATTCAAAAAATAGAAATGGTTATGCCGAAAAACATGTGTATTAAATCTTTTCCCTTTAAGGAGGTTTTACCCAAAAATGACCCATTCAAGATATTTGACTTTGTACACAATAGTTTAGTGCCACACCAAAAATTATAGATAATGCTACACATAAGCAAACAGACACCGCACCGTGCAGGGACCAAAAACATAATTAATCTTTAGTTTAATTATTTTAATATATTTATGGATAAATATAAATTAATTCAACATTCTTTATTTAAAGTAGAAAAGAAAATGAAAAAAACTATAAAATAAATGGATTCATTTAGTTTTAGAATTTAGTCGCGCATAACACTACTTAGTGGCACTAATGAGAGGATAAACAGACATACTTTTAAGATAATATCAAAGACATTTTGAACTGTTATTCTAGCAATAATCGCAAATAACTTAAAACTAAAGACAAAGGTTGTTTATAAAAATTTGTTACCGAAGATAGCGCCGGCGACCAAACACGGTGGCTAAACCATCTTCGAACCTAACCTGCTCAGATTAGTTTGATTTAAGTCTTTTCCAACTATAAAGACAACTATATATATATATATATACATATATATATATATATATATATGGGAGGTCAATGACATTTCAAAAATTTGAAGGCATATAGAAAATCATTATTAAGTTTAAAGTACTCTCTCATTCCAATAGTTATAACCTAAGAGAATTAAAATCAATGTAAACCTTGAAGTAACAGTACAAATGTCCAAAATAAGTTTTAAAATATAAAAAAAGGAAGAAAAAAAAAACCATTTTGACAAGTAATTGTAAACCTCATGTTTAAATGAGGTAAACCTGAAGTAAGTGTAAAGCTTGAAATTAGCACTTACTCTTACAAAATTGGCGCTTGTCAATTTTATTGTTTGACCTCATGTAAGCATATTTACGATTTTGTTTGGCTATGTTAAATAAAAATAAAACAATGTTATGAAACCTATAAAAAGATTGTGAACTCACCTGATTAATCAAAGAAATCACAGTTGAGAGAAAGAACAATATGAACGACCAAACAATCCCCAGATCAGATGACGAAGAAATAAATGTCATCCTCATCAACAGTTGCGCACTGCTTCGAACTGTTCCTTGGAAGTGGAGATTGTATATCAAAATTTAACAATAAAATAAACACACAATTTAACTATTTTTTCAAGGAGATAGCGCAGATAAGGAAACAAGCTAGAAGAAGAACTTGTTCAGAGAAGGGAATCAAACAACGATTTCAGCACCACGTACAAACATACTCTTAGACATCGACATTGTTACTGTGTTGTTGATTCTCAAACCATAAGTGAGAGTTCAGAAATTTGAGTGACTGAATGTGATTCTAGGGTTTTAGATATATATGAGAAATTAGAGTTCAGAAATCGGTGGACCGGAACTTAGCTTTAACCCACCCACTCACCTACCATTAATAAATGAAGCGGGCCAAGGCCCAGTAAATTATTCAAAATATTTTTCTTAAAGAAAATATATTCAAAATGTTAAATTAGGACTGCCATAAAACACTGTGTTTTTCAATAAAAATAAGTAATTTAATTAATTTGAAAGTGTACAAACTTCAACTTTATTAACTAGTTCATTGAAGTATCAGTACAATGGAAATTAATTTATTATACTAAAATTAATTTATTTTATATCTATATTTTTAATTATAATATTTTATTAAATTTTGTTATTTTTATGGATTCTATTTTATATAATTTTTTTAATAATTATAATAAGTAAAATTTAATTAGATATTTATTATAAATATAATATTTCTTTATTTAAAATAATAATTACTTAAATTAATAATTAGTGAAACTTAAATTAATTATTTAATTAAAATAATTATTATTAAATAATTAAAAAATATATTTGTTATTATGAAAGATGTTAACGAAAAATAATATATAATATTTATAAATTATAATTACCCATCCTTTTATATGTGGTCATGTCATTGTTAATTGATCAAACTCATATATTTGTGCCTCCTAAATACCAATGTTTGTAAGAAGGATATGCAAATAACAATAATAAAATGAGTGATACTTTGGTATTTAATTTTTTTTTTGGCAAAAAAAAAAAAAAGTCAAGTTTTAACGTGGCAAATATTTTAAGTGATTCGCATTTGACACCTCAACGTCACATCAAAAAATTAAATTTCTTTTAGTTTTTAGGTTTGTTTAATAGGTTAATTATGTATTTTAAGTTCAAACTTACTACTCTTTTGTTTTATTTTTATTATTTGGGAAAACCATGGATTTGATGAACATTTCAATGTAATGGATACTGTGGCCATAGTTCGGTTAGATTTTGTAACAATCAATCAAACCAACTTTAGTAATTAGTTAGGTTAGTATTTTTCTCTTTTGTCATAAAAAAGAGTTATTATTTTTATCTTTCACCCGAGTTTTAACTCGTGTCATCCAATTCATTAACCATTAACTTCAATCAATTGAACTACTCACCCCACCTCATAATAACTCATATTAAAATAATAATTATTGAATAATAAAATCTATATTTATTATTATGAAAGATGTTAACGATAAAAAATATATAATATTTATAAATTATAATTACTCATCCTTTCATACGTGGTCATGTCATTGTTAATTGATCAAACTCATCTTTTGTGCCTCCTAAATACCACTGCTTATAAAAAGAATATGCAGATAATAATATAAAATGAGTGGTACTTTGGTATTTAATTTTTTTTTTATGAAAAAACAAAAAAAAAGTCAAATTTTAACATGACAAATATTTTAAGTGATTCACATTTGATGCCGTAAAGTCACATCATAAAATTTGATAAGCATAAAGTGGTGGATTTGATGAAGATTTCAAAGTAATGGATATTGTGGCCATAATTCGGTTAGATTTTGTAACAATCAGCCAAACCAAATTTAGTAATTAGTTAGGTTAGTATTTTTCTCTTTTGTCATAAAAAAATTATTATTTTTATCTTTCACTCATGTTTTATCTCGTGTCTTCCAATTCATTAACCATTCATTAACCATTAACTTCAATCAATTGAATTATTCATCTCACGTCATAACAACTCATAGTAGATTTTAGTTCTTTTATATAAAATTGTTTGTTGTCCTTGAATTGCCTACAAAATTTTACAACTATTCTGAGAGTTGCACTCCCAAAAATTCTAATTGTCATGTCTTAAAATTAGTAGGGAAGCATTGTTCCCACAATCAAACCAATAAAAATGTTTGGTGCCAAGACATTCACTGTTTTGATGCCTTCTCTGCTCAGTGTCCACATAACCACCAATAGGCCATTTGCAGTGCACCAGAGAAAAAAACAACAACAAAAACCTTTCTTTTTCCCTTGGTGGCATTAAGATTTGGTCTAGCATTAACATAGGTTGTTGCTATCTTGATCCCAAGAAAACCAAAAGAGAACAGAGGTTAGAGCATCAAGCAAGAAGGCAACAGTACTAAAGATCACATTAGCATGTGTTGGTTTACATTTTATAAAGTTTGTCTTATATTAATGCATGGTTCACTTTTGATACTAAAGCCTTTCAAGCACAGTTAATGCTAACTTCAAAAATCTAAACACCATTCTCCAATTATGAATCTCTTATAGTCTTATTAATTAGTATGATTAGCAGCAAACAACCCGACCCTCGAAACTAAAAGACATTGAAGCAAGGAAAACACAATTCCAATTAATGCAGCCACGTGATAAAAAAATAATTTCAAATATAAACACAAACTAATGAAGTTCATCAAGTTTTGATAATTAAGACAATATATAAAGATCTTAATAGTAATTATTATAATAAGTAATCATGCAAACATCTATTACAAAGAGCAAAAATCAATGTGTTTTGTAGATGTGACTAACAAGTAAAACCAATTAAAAAAGAGCAATGTATTTTCATCCAGAAGCCTCATGAGTGAAGGATAGTAGTATTAGATTCATCCTCACAAATATAAGCATTGAATCCATCTTCATCTTGAAAACTAAACCAATAGAAACAATTGGATAATCAATCATGAGATGATTATGCAAGATAAAAATATTAAAATATTAAATTAAGTTTTTTAGAAAATCAATGCAACTAATTTCGAGTGCAAATCAACATTTAAATGTGATCATGAAGAGCGGATGTATTTTGTGAGAACACGTCAACTACTACTAAAAGAAGTAATTGATGCCACTATAGTGATAGGACTACTTAGCATATCTTGTGCCATTAAGGAGAGTACAAAGTATTTTCTCTCATTAACCTTCCAGTAAAGAAGTATCTCAAAATCTTCATAGTATTTTTCATCAACTTCAACTCACTTTTCCTCAAGATATACATCTAATTCACTATTCTCATTGTAGATATAGGTTGATTATGAAAAGTTTAAAAACCATATAATGTATGATAAATCAATGTCATTATCAATAATCTAAAAACAAGTAAGTTTGAAATGAAATAAAGTTAATTACTATTTTAGCATAAAAAATCTCACACTATTCTACATTTCTTAGCCTTACTTGCCTCTTTGGATGGCTTCGACATTGAGATAGAATCTTGGGATGATTGAGATATAAGAACACTTTGATTATTGAAAATGCTCACATATTCTTGATTAAACACTATAAATTTGTCCTCCACATTCTTAAGTTTAACGTTGCAGGTTGAAGCATCAAGGGTAGTGTAACAATACTTCAAAAAAGGAACCTTAAGTGTGGGTCAAAAATAAATGCAGCAAATGCTAGTACTACACTATAATCTTTTCAATATTTATCAAATTTTGTTTTCCTATTTGTAGCTATCTTCTTTATAACATCATCAACTTTATCTTGGTTTTCTCCTAAGGTGTATTTTACTTTCCACACTTGCATTAAATACAAGTTTGTAGTCGGATATGATGAACCCGAGAACAAATTTGTAATTTCATAAAATGGTTCTATGAATTTACATATTCTTCCCCTTTTTCCAATTTCTCATCAGATGGGCAATGTTTATAATTCCTATCTACCACTTGACAAAACTCAAATTTTTCTATATTTTAAGGAACTTTCAAGCATTAAATATGTGTTATTCCACCTTGTAGACACATCTATTCTTAAACCACTGTTAATGTATATTCCCGCATCATTGACATAATCTTAAAATTTGATCATATGTCCATCGAAATATTTAATATACTTGACATTATCTCTAAATTTCTTGAGTGCTTCATTGGTCAATTTTAAACCCTCTTGAACAATTCAGTTGAGTATATGGGTTGAACATCAAATATGGAAACACTCGCTATCACATAAAAAATTTCTTTGCATACATAGTTATTTTTTCAAATGGTCTTGTATGTTATCATTGGAAGAGGCATTATCCAAAGTAATAAAAATATACTCTCTTATTTATTTCCCGTTGCTTTAAGTAATCAAACAAAGTAGTTTCCAATAGAATACCATTGTGTGGGGGTTTCATTTGACAAACGTTGAGAGCACGGCTGGTTAACTTCCACTGTTCATCAACAAAATGAGCGGTTAAACAAATATAATCCTCACTAATAGATGATGTCTAAACATATGAAGTAAGACAAATTCTATTTGGAATCTTACACATGACATCCTTAAGTTTAGTCTTATATTTGTTATACATTTTCTCAATATTCGACACAATGGTATTCCTAAATACCATTTCAGCATAAGATTCAAATAATGCACCCGTACTAGAATGTTCTCATACTCAACAAAGCTAAAAGGAAGATCATGTGCAATAATAGCTTATGCAAGCAAATCACGATGGGTTTATTGATTGATTCTAAACATGTTAAACGGTTCATCTTGATTAAAAAGGTTCAACAAGATACAATTACAAAAAAGAAATATGACAAATTAGATGTGAAGTCCCATAAGTGTACTTGGAATTAGGGTTTTTTCCAATACTAAATTTATTACTATAAAAATTGCATCCAACCTTTTCAATCTTATCTTCATCTTTATCAACTTTTGTAAAAAAATTCCAAACAATGGGTATTTCTTTGTTATGTGTATCAGTATTTTCAAATACTACAAAATGAGCTTCATCAACCATTTGATCGTATACATTCATATTTATATCCATAGACATCGTATTATAATTTAAAAAGAAAGTTATGTTGCACTTAAATAAATAACATACAATTAATTATAAGACAACTTAAGATTCCAACTAGCATCTAAACAAGACTTTAAGCATACAACATATAACTAGCCAGTAAATATCTAATAGAGAATGTTTATAATTTATGCATCTCTTAAATCTTAGCTCAGTTTGAACAAATGCTTTGGGAAAGCAATTAAATAATCCTATATAAAAAATAATATTGTAGTAGTTGATATCGATATTAGTAACAACTAACAAGTCCATCACAATTCACAAAAACAAAACATGGTTTTTGATAACAAAAAGATACAAATCATTGCAAATATTTAACTAATAGAATCATTCCGAAATAAATGAATGTAACAAACCTTCAAATGAGTTGCAGCTTTATCCTTGTCAATGAAAAGACGAATTGCAAATATTTAATTTGCTTTGGTGTGGCACTTGTAGAAAATAAAACAAACAAAATATTAAATAAGCATGGAAATTATATAAGTTTGATTATCCAAATTCATACTTTTGACTCAATAAACATTGTAGATTGGTATCATACTTTTGACTTTATAAGCAAACAAAATATTAAATATTCAATGTAGTCAGTGACTAAGTATCAATAATTGGAGCATTAATGCTTCAATTTGTACTATTTATTTAGAACATTTATCACTTTTGTTTTTCAAATGATACAACAAAGGGACATATAACAGCTGACAAGAACAGATCAAATGCAAATGGTAAATGACAAGCCATCCATATGGTTATACTACATTCATTCATAAACAACTTTGGTGATGAGCAAACCTGTTAAATCAACATCAAAGAAGCTAGCACCTAACAATTTTGCACCTTTAAAATTGACTTATCTCATAATATACTATAACGAATAATAATAAGATAATATGATATATTTTGATTTAAACATACAATTTGACTAGTTTTATCTTCAAATCAACTTTTTTCTTCTTAATATCTTGTAATCAACATGAACCAACTGATTCTATTGTTGGTCATAACAATCAAAATAATCAATCAATTAAAACCAACAACTCTAAAACCAACCTATTCACAACTAGAAATCAATTAGTTTCTAATTGTCCTTTTTCCTTCTAATAGATATAGCAATCAATAAATGTTACTATAAACAAAAATGCTTGAAACAAAAAAAATATAATATCTAACAGAGTAAAACCCTAAAGTAACAAATACAACATAATATCTTATTATAAAGTATGATTACCCTTTATTTTTGTTATTTTTTTAATATTTTTATCTATTGTTTATATTTTATGTTTAACTTATATATGTATTTTGGTATGCGCAATAACAATAATCATGTTATCCCCAATGCCATTATCCCATATTTAGGGTTGGGCACGCCGCTATACGAGATCGACAACATAGTCATCATAATATAATTTCATTATGATCACAAGGAACTTAGTTGTTGGTACGATGGAACCTTACATAGAAATTTGGAACCTCAAACAGTGTAAGTGGACCTAGTCTGTAAATTTCACTGCATTGTCTGCAACTTTTACTATATACTTTTTGCTACAACGTCCATAAATCAAATTGTTTTAAATATGTGATTTAACATTTTTGTTGACTTAAATATGTAATTAAGTTTCTACAACTTTTAAATATGTACTTAAGTTTAACCTATCTTGTTGACTTTACGTCATGCAGCTTCTTGCTACATCATCCATGGATCAAACGGTAATAGTAAAGTCAATATTGTTTTGGTGTATAACGATGGTGTTTATTGGAATTCATCTCATCTGACTGCTGGTATTTCTAACAAGTGAAACTTTGGGATTTGTCCAACAACCAACCATCTTGTGTAGCTTCAAAAAATCCTGGAGTAGTAAGTTTTAAGTTTTGTTTTTCGCTCATGAATCTTATGCGTCTCTAACATGAATTTTACAAATTGTTGAATCTTTTTAATAATTTTTTTTGGCGTTTATTAGGAATCTATCTTTTCTATTTCTTTCTCTAAGGACAACCCTTTCATGTTAGCCATATGAGGCGCAATGGTACAATTGCACATAAGTGAAGATGGCCAAAATGGACTTTCACTTTTGTATTCTGAATTGTCTTCATAAAATTGACCCATGTAACTAATTATTGTTTTATAGGTATGCTACTCATTATCTGATTCTGGCATCTTTGGAAGATATGTGAACTAAAGAACTATTAACTAGATGGTTCATCCATGTCCCGTGCCATTCTCAAGTGCGTGTGTTGTGGTTTAGGGCTAAATTATTTGATAAATTATAATTTATATTTGTATAATACATTTCCGTATATTCAACAAATATGAATTGATAGTTAAAATAGTTGCTTATTTTAGTTGAGATATATTCATAAAAAATATATATTTGATAAAATTAATTATGATTAGCTCATATATATATATATAGAGAGATTGAAGGGAGAGATAAAAATACATAACACAATAAAGATATATATATGTATTTACTAAAATTATATATTTAAAAAATATTTTTTTAAACAAATATGTTTTCTTAAAAATCATTTTTTGATGTCTTTTATGTTAATTTTATATTTAAAAAAATATTTTTATAAAACTGTATACAATAAAATTAAAAATCATATAAAAAAAATCTTTTATAATAACAAACAAACAGCAATTAAAAAATTATTTTTAAAAAAAATCTCTAAATTATTTAATAGAAACACACCTACTAAAAATAATAATAATAATTATAATTATTATAATATAAGTGCGGGTATAAGAAACCGCTAAATTTAAATCTAATTGTGATCTCTAATTATAGGGAGTCTAAATTTTTTTTATAGAATTTTTAAATTTGGAACCTTGTTAATTATAAAATATGTGGGTCCCTCAATCGTGGGGATTGGAATCGAAAATTAGTTTAGTTGTATCTCGGGTAAGCAGTTACTTGTGAATCCGGGCTAAGCCTTACGGTTGGCAAGTGACTTATATAGATATAGGGTTGTTAGAGATTTTGGTGGCAACTGTGAGAGAGAATAGAAGAATGATTTCGGCACTGTCATGGATTCCGAAAGGTGTTTTTGTTGTCGATCCTCCTTCTCCTTCGGAAAAGGATATTGAAGAATCAATCCCTCTGCACTCAAAAGAGAGTGATAATGAAGATAATAAGAATGTAAGTTCCAACAATTCCGTTATTTGTGATCCTTTCCTTTTTGATTCTACAGCATTGTTTGTCTTTTTAGGACGATGATGAACTCGAAGACACGATCATTTATCCAACCGACTCTGTCAGTGTTACTGCATATATTAATTTTGAAAGGGAAGATCATGGTCTTGTCATGGTAACGAAACCGTTTGTTGTGATTTTGAACAAGTGACTTGTTCTCCATACTGTTAGTAAATTTTATTTGTAAACTTGTTATGAGTAATTTGTTTAATGTATGTTATGGCAGGTTTGGATGTTTGATGACAGAGATATGAACTGGTTTGTTCACGATTACATTGAACTTAAAGCATCCCCACTTTCCATGGCTTTGCTTGACTGCCCCATTCAAGGTGGAGAAAGAGGTCAGTGAAAATTATGGTTCAATTGGTAGTGGGAATGTATGGACGGGGTTGATTCTCAGGTAAGGCAAAAACACTTCGTGTTTCCAATAAGGGGAAAGGGGATGAGAAGATCGGTACTAAAGTGCCGATAACGGAAAGGGTTGGACTTTTTTACCAGCACTATTAATCAAGACTTTCTCAGCTCCTTTCCTCCAATGGAAACCTTATTGTTTTTCAAAAATTCGAAATTACCCTTAGGTGCTTTTTCTCCCTGGCGCATTCAACTTCTCTGGTCTAGTAGCACTTTTTCTCCTCTATGCTTTGTCTCGTGCTTGATATAGATTTTCATTAAGTAAATTTATTTCTCCTTCGATTTCTCCAGACATGTTTTTGTTGTTTTCTATGCTTTTTATTTGAATTGTTTTATCTTTACTGCGGTGTTCAAATGTTGATACCAATATTCTTTTGCTTTTGTATGTTTATTTATTACTTTTGATATTGTACTAGAATTTGATAAGTACTTTAGGATTTGAATTGCGTCTAATAAATGGATTAAAAAATCACTTAAAAATCTAAATGGGTCTAATACTGGGGTAGAATGAGATCAGTATGGGATCATAAGAGAGTTTTTTGTGTCCTTTAGATCTTGATTTTGATGCTAGCTTATTGGTTACAAAGTATGATTACCCCTTTACTTTTGCTATTTTTCAGCATTTTTGTCTACTGTTTGTATTTTATGATTAGCTTATATACCGTTTTTTGGTCTTCGCAATAGCGGTCATCCCGCTATCTCATTTTTTGGGGTTGGGAGCACTGCTATACGAGATCGACAACATAGTCATCATAATATAATTTCTTTATGATCACAGGGAACTTCTTAGCTGTTGGTACAATGAAACCTTCCATAGAAATTTGGAACCTCGACCGTGTAAGTGGACCTAGTCTGTAAATTTCACTGCACTGGCTGCAACTTTTACTTTATGCTTTTTGCATATTATTATCGTGTAACTTCCCTTTGTTTTCAGATTGAGGAGGTAGCACCATGTCTTGTGTTGGGTTGCACTGATGGTCACACTGACTCAATATGTGGTCTTGCATCGAACAAGGAGAACAGGTTTTTTCAATATTAAATTGTATTCTGTTATTGTTTTGTCTGCTGGATGCTTTTTGGACCTAAAAGTTTTTATTTATTAATTTTCTTAACTCTCTTTCTTGACACTTCTATTGACATTCATTCTTAAAACATACAGAAATATAATCGCAAGTGCCGGTGCTGACAGTCTAGTAAAGATTTGGGACGTTGTTGCTGAGAAATGTGATATTACAATGGGACATCACTCAAACATGGCAAGAATTAAGATAGAAAGTGAATAATTTATGTTATAATATAAATGTTCTTCTCTCCCTGTCCACATGTTTTCTTTGAACTGCTATATTATTTAGAATTTTGGAAACATGATTTTTACATTTGTTAGATTTTGGTGATATTTATTACAAAATTATGGACCGAGATGTAACAGCTGTGTTATTTAATCACCACCATCAAATTTTAATGTTTTATTAGATACAAATATGTAAATGTCAAAAACAAATTTATGAGTCTTTCTTGGGTATTTGCAAAGAATAAGTTCACAATGTATAAGGGAAAATATGCTGCACTTTCTTCCTTAATGAAATCATTAAATGGTATCTATATTTTTCATCCGTCAACTATTTTAAAATATTAATATTTGATTCACTACATTTCTTGATGTGTTATCTCATGTCCATCTATCTTCTCACAGGTTGGAGCAGTTGCTTGGAATCATCATGCACCACAGCTTCTTCTTAGTGGTTCCTTTGATCATACTCTTGTTTTGGTAATGATCCAATGTTCCTTGGTTGTTTTTCTTTTTCTGTATTTTGCTTTGACATTATTTACTTAGTATACTGTACTCCATGTTTATTATGTGCTTAAAGAGATATTCCATTTAAAAATGAAAATGTTAGAACTTTGAAAGGTTTGACTGTTTATTATTACACATTGCAGAAGGATGTGAGGACACCGTCACATTCTGGCTATAGGTGGTCAGTGACAGATGATGTAGAGACCATTGAATGGGATCCACACGCCGAGCATTCTTTTGTGGTGGGTTATGATTATTTCTAATACCTATATACTATCTATTACTTTTATTCTTTTCACTTTTCTGATGAAGATTACAGGCATTGTTTTTTATCAGTTGTTTTGAGTAAAGAATTACTATCATTCTTTTATCTACTAACTCCCAGTTACATTGCTTTTATTTATTATATCTGGATGAATTCTTAATATTGATTTCTTGAAGGCATGAGTATTATTTCACTGATAGTGATTCAATTGTCTTTTTAGGCGGGTCTTGGGGATGGTAGTGTTAAGTGTTTTGATATTCGGACTGCCACGGCTGAATCCACATCTGAGCTCAGTTCTACTTTTACCCTTCATGCACATGATCGAAGTGTTACATCAGTATCCTACAATCTGTCGGCACCTAATGTTTGTATATTCCACATTTTGATGAGATTTTTTGAGATTACATATTAAATAAGTACTTAAGTTTAACCCTATCTTGTTGACATTATGTCATGCAGCTTCTTGCTACAGCATCCTACGATCAAACGGTAATAGTAAAGTCAATTTTGTTTTGGTGTATAACGATGATGTTCATTGGAATTCATCTCATCTGACTGCTGGTATTTCTAACAGGTGAAACTTTGGGATTTGTCCAACAACCAACCATCTTGTGTAGCTTCAAAAAATCCTGGAGTAGTAAGTTTTAAGTTTTGTTTTTCGCTCATGAATCTTATGCGTCTCTAACATGAATTTTACAAATTGTTGAATCTTTTTAATAATTTTTTGTGGTGTTTATTAGGGATCTATCTTTTGTATTTCTTTCTCTAAGGACAACCCTTTTATGTTGGCTATAGGAGGCAGAATGGTACAATTTCACGTAAGTGAAGATGGCCAAATGAACTTTCACTTTTGTATTCTGGATAGTCTTCATAAAATTAACCCCTGTAACTAATTATTGTTTTATAGGCATGGGACTCATTATCTGATCCTGGCGTCTTTGGAAGATACGGGAACTAAAGAACTATTAATTCATCCATGTGCGTGCCATTCTCAAGTGCGTGCGTATGTGGTTTAGGGTCAAAGATTTTCAAGGGGTTAACAATATATTATTTTTTTTTAAATGTGGATATAATAATATGCTGTTTCAAATTTATATCGTACGCGCACTCCTTTTGGTTTTACATATATGTGCAAAGAAATAAAAGAAGAGAAAAATAAAGTCACAAATTATATTTGCTAATAACAAATTAATTTAGACACATAAATAATATTATATTAATTATATTAATATAAAAAATCATTTATTTCACTCGTAACAAAGTAATCTGATGAAACAAAATACTTATAAATATAATACCAATACTGATATTGGATAAATACTCAATTTTGATACTTCAAAGTATTCATACTTCATAGTTTTAGTGTATTTTTATCATATTAATACTTCATAGTTTTAGTGTATTTTTATCATATTAGTATATTAATAAGTTGTAGTATGTATGTGTTATAAAATAATTCATATTAAGATATTAGACAAATTATACCGATAAAAAATAATCATATGTGCATAGTGTTTTTTTTTAATGACAATTGTATATTGTTTTGCTAATCTATTATTTATTGTATATTGAGTCCAAAAAAATTATCTATTATATATAATAAGGTAAAGTAAGGTAAGTCTAATTAAAGTTATTAACAAGTGGAATATGATTCTCGTTTCTATTTTTAAATTGGGGATATTTGTCTCTCTACTTTATAACTTTATAAGTATCAATATTTTTTCAGCTAACTCATCTCATGAGCGCCCGTATCTTTTCATCTCCCTCCTTTATTTTTGTTTTACTTTCTCTCTTTTCTCCAAATCAGAAATTATTTACCAAGTCCTTTTACTCTTTTCTCTTTGAATTGGAATTGTTCCTCTCTTTTCTTTGCTCTTTCTCTTTGAATCATTCCTCTTTTCTCTTTCTCTCTGAATCGTTCTA
Organism: Cicer arietinum; assembly: GCF_000331145.2. Classification (NCBI taxonomy): domain Eukaryota; kingdom Viridiplantae; phylum Streptophyta; class Magnoliopsida; order Fabales; family Fabaceae; genus Cicer; species Cicer arietinum. The sequence goes on along the minus strand of NC_021165.2, from coordinate 69,589,232 downwards.
CTCTTGCAACTCTCGAATGAATATTTTATGGTTTCTACTCTTTTATCGTTCTACACACCTCTCTGAATTGTTCCTCTTCTCTCTTTCTCTCTGAGTTGTTCCTTAATATTTGGATACATGTTATAAAAAAAAATTATTTATAAATATTACAAGTGAAGTTGTGCAATGCAAAAGACTTCTATTTCTTAGAATAAACTTAATTTTGTCCATGACACAATCGTTATATCAACAAGCCACTTATAACATACTTATAACAGAGAAAGTTTAAATAACTACGGGTTGTTGGGCTCTTAATTTAGTTACAAACAAAAATAAACAAATATAAGTACGTTATATTAAATCACAACACAAGGAAATTTACACGAGTCGTAAATATAATTAATGCATACCAGGTTATGATAACAAATATGATTAATGCATACTAGGCTATGATAATATAATTAATGCATAATAGGTTATGATAATAAGTATGATTAATTATACGATCGCCACCGCTGGCCATTAATGTGATATGCATGTTGGAAGACTACAATATTTACAAAAGTGATATGCATGTTGTAATACGTGAAAGGCGACTGAAGTTAACACCAAAGTCATAAGGATTTTTAATTTATTAAATAAGAATGATTAATTTTAGAAGTTTTAATCGAATTTTTAAATTTTGTAAATATTGAGCTTTCCAACATGTATATCTCATCATGTTTATCGAATAACCTGATATGCATTAATCATATTTATTGTCATAACCAGCCTAATATGCATTAATCATGACTGAATGTAAATAGCCAGCATTACACTTTCTCTTTTATAAGATGGCTTGCTCATATAGCGATTGTGGCATGAATAAAGTTAAGTTTGTTCTAAAAAAAATAGAAGTCACCTTGCATGGTACAATTTCACTTATAATAATTATAAATAAACTTGTTTGATTATATTTATAAAAATATTCCATTCAATCAAAGTTTGTTGTCAAATAATGACATCAAATGTAGTTAATCATAAATATTGTTAAAATTTGATCATTCTTATCAGAAATATATATATATATATATATATATATA
>NC_021165.2:69570681-69587235 GCF_000331145.2 Cicer arietinum | reverse complement strand
ATATATATATATATATATATATATATATATATATATATATATATATATATATATGGTTAATGACTTAAAAAAATTTGTTAATTTTGTGCATAACTTGATTAATGTATTTAAATTGAAAATTTTGTCATTTTTATCCGACAAAATATAAACTTGGTTAATGACTTAAAACACAATGGTTAATTCATTGTACAACTTGGTTAATAGATTTGAACTGAACACTTAGTCATTTTTTATTAGACAAAATATAAATATGATTAATGGCTTAAAAATACATCTTAATTTCGTGCACAACTTGGTTAATGAGTTTTAACTGAAAACTTGATCATTCTTATCAGTAAACTGGTTAATGACTTAAAAATATATGGTTAATTCCTTGCACAACTTGGTTAATTGATTTGAACTGAAAACTTGGTCATTCTTATCATAAAAAGTAACAACTAATGCACACTAAAATCAACATATTTGTTCATAAAAATCAACGGATAATGCACACTGATTTTTAACCATATATATTTGGAGGCTAAAAACAACATGTAATTCAAACTAATATTTAACTATACATATTTGTTCATAAAAACGAAAACAAAAAAGAGGTCAAAAGTGTGGTTCAAAAGCCACCAACTATATCCTTATAGAGAACCTTCTACAAACTCAAACAATTAACAATCTGTAACTATCACACAACAAGGGAGAGAAGACTGAGGGTTGATAGAAGCGTGATCGATAGATGAAAGAGAAGATGATTGAGGAGCGAGCAATGACGATTGAGGGGCTCGAGAGGGATGAAGGACATGAGGAAGAAGGGAAGGAAAAAGATAAGACGGGCTAAGAAAAAAAAATGAGAGCTCTGAGGAAGAGAAGGAAGAAACACTAAAGAAGAAGAGAAGGAAGAAATGGTAGAAGGAGAGGTACGAGGAAGAGAAGGAAGAAATGGTTTACAAAATTACAATAAAGGTATTCTGAAGTAACGAATGGATAACTATCAAAATAATTAAATTGTCCTTTAGATATATTTGGTACACAATATTGTGTCTAAAATCAAATGTGTGTTTAAATATTATTTTTTTAATATTAATATAAAAAAGAAATTAATATAACAAAAGAAAATATTATAAAAATTAAATATTAAAATTTTGATGTTTTTATTTTATTTCAGGACTCATGATTATATTTGTAATTCAAATAAAACCAAATGTGTATTTATATATCTTTTTTTTTTAATATTAATATAAAAAAGAAATTAATATAACAAAAGAAAATGTTATAAAAATTAAATATTAAAATTTTGATGTTTTTATTTTATTTCAGGACTCATGGTTATATTTGTAATTCAAATAAAAAAACCGAACGTGAACATGTATACAAAAAACATAAACAATTTCATTAAAAACTTATAAGAAAAAGAAATCCACATAAACTTGTATGAAAAAAACTGCAAAACAACAACAACAAACAAGTGCATATAAAACCGGAAGAAGAAAATTGCATAGTCATCTAAATAATTGATTTTTAAAGTAGAAGCTCTAAAAGTTAAAAGTTACGGTTAGTATTGTCAGATATTAAAGCTTTAACAAAGTCATTAACATAGAAATAAAAAAAATCAAGCCAAACAAATATTTAACAATTAATAAATATAAAAATCATTAGATGAATATTTATTGATCTTTTATTTTATTTTTTTACTTTCCTCCAATTTATCCTCCTCTCTCCCTTGCCAAAATATTTTATAAAAAAAGTAAATTACATTTTTTTTATCAAAGATAAATATAAAAAATTATGAGACAAATATTTGTTAATATTATATAAAAAATATTTAACAAATATTTATCATTGATAAATATTAAAGAAGCATGAGATATTTTTTATGATTGATAAATATAAAAATTATATTGATAAATAAAATGAGATTTTTTATTTAAAATATAATCCGAACACATGTAAAATATCAAAGAAGGCACTGGTTTCGTTGTTATCGAAACCACAAACACCATTGGACTGGTCTTGCATCTCAGATCCAGCTTGCACTTGTAGGTCACATTTCTTGCGCAAGAAGAAGTGCCTCTGCTTCATCAATAAGCATTGATTTATAAAACTTGATTTCAATAATGGAGTTAATAGAGTTATAATACCGATGTAATTCCTCCAAGATAATACTAAGCGAAAACGGGATCTCCAACAGACGCGAGAGAATCAATCATTGCCTTTACTCAAGCTAGATATTATGCAATTGTGGGATTTTCAAAACGAGTGTTGCAAAGTTCTTTTCACAATTGTCATGCCTCCGCTCATGTCAGTGTTTGAAAGTAAACATTTATCTTTTCCAAAATTGAAAAACTAGTGTTTTTGAGAGAAAATTGAGGCAAAAAATTGAAAAACTGCTATTGATCAAATGAATTCCAGAATCTTGATCTGCAACACATCAAGCATATATAGGCAAAGCTTAGAGTTAGTTGTCAATAACAACGGCACAAGAGTTAGTTTCAATTAAATATAAATGTACTAATTGACTATTGAATATAGAGAAATAGTATTCTCACTTATGGATTAAGCTATGACGTCCTTGTAGTATTCATCAAAAACAGGTATTGTGAATACTAGTTCTTAAATAGATTATGGTTATTTTGTAGGATTTCTAAGGAATTAAACTGATATGTTGCACTGATACCAAACAATTTGATTTTAAAAATAGAAATGGTTGTGCTGAAAGCATGTGCATACAAACCAAAAATTGAATCATACACGATCTTTTACTTCGTACACAAGAATAAGAATAGTAGTAGTGCCACCCCCGAAATGTACACATGATGGTAAACATAAACAGACATATAAGGCAGGCGACAAGAGTCTTGTGTATGACCGTGACAAGGAGAAACAATAGCCACTAAATACTACCATACCCTCACTCTTTACTGGAAACTGTTGAATGTCTATGAGGATATGGTGTGGAAGTATCTTGAAGACAACAAATAGTGCACACACAAAAACTAGTAGAGAATGATCGAATCTACCAGTTTCTCCTTGGCCTGAACAAGAAGCTAGATGAAGTAATAGCTCTCCTTGATATTAGAGAAGCTTCTATAGAAATGAGAAGAAATGAGAGCCAAAGAAAAATCATGCTTAGAAATTAGAAGCACAAATCAAAGCTCCATATTAATGAAGATTCAACTTTGACTGGAAAATGAAACTACACTACATCCAGAGGATGGTGTGATCGGTGCAATATATTGGGTCACACCAATGAAATATTTTGGGTCATTCATGGAAACCAAGCAAACTAGAAATCATATAGGAACATAAACAGCCACAACAATGCTTCAATGTCATAAAGACACAAGGTGTTGACTATACCAACACCTAAGCGGCTGAGCCAAGTCTGTTCGGCAATGCGAAAATTGCTACGAGAAACCCTTCAAAATACTAGCAAACACTAAATTGCCACCTTGGCCCAATAAGATAATTCCTAATGTGATATTTTGTTAACGAGAAAACCCATTGATCGTGTAGACTATCGAGCCTTAAACTAGTATTGCCAAGATCGAGATCTTGACTAAGACCAAAAGGGGAAAGCAAAATTGCAACTAGGATTGGGAAGGGTAGCAAGACCACAACCAAGATTGTAAGATCCTACCAAAATGAAAATAATACATACATTATCTCCATAATATCAACATTTGCATCTCGCCATCATCATCTTGTCTATCATGGTTTAAAAATATTTATTTTAAGTAATTGCTTTTGTAAAGAAAATATTTAATTTAAGCTACTTGATATGGTACTTTGATTTATTGTTAAGCGCTGTTGCGGCTCAAACCATCAACAAATTGTTGGTGTTGACATTGTGGGGACGGAGAAATGGAGAAAATAGTATCGTATAAGTGGATCAATCACAAGCAGAACTACATTTTTTATTTTTGCTGAAAACAGAACTAACATTGTTAATATATGCTTAGCAATAGCATGGCAATATAATATAATCGGGTGGTACCAGTCAAAGTTCAATGATTCAATCCCTCTTGGGAAATTTCATCCATCCTGCAGACAGGTTATAGCACAAGTATATATATACGTTACATGCAAAAATAAAACATGCACGTTACCATACACATGTCTTTATTTAGATGCCTGTTCTACTCATATTTTGTTTCGATCAATCTAAAGTTGAGGAGACAAGGTAGTAAGATAAGCAACAAACAACTTCACGGTTGTGATCTTGTGATGGCCCGAGCATTACTCACTTCACCATGAACTTTATAATATATGTTCCTTACACATTTATCCCCCCACCATAAACTTTATCATAAATACATATATCACCAATGGCCAAAAACTTCAAAGTCTCTTCGTGTTCCAAACTACCACGGGTCCCTTTTTCGTAAGCTCAGAGGCATTCAAACAATTCATTGCTTTTCCCATCAGGGCCATAGCAGCGATGCTTGGAAACTGCTTGTTTTGAAGCTCATCTGGCACAGTGTTTGAAGACTTTGGTTCCCGAGGCTCTGATAATTCACACCTCTTTTTGGAACATGTGGCACGATTATGACTCCATCTCCGAATCCAGGGATGTGAAAGTGTAATTTCTACAGTTTCCTTCACTTCAGTAAACGAGGACTCATCGTTCGATAATACTGTTGTACGTGGATCAGGTGCCCTCTGTCCTTCAGCTTGATTTACCGTTTTGGGTTTCGAATTAGTTTTGCTGTCTTTCATAATTTTGCTGAAAATGTGATTTAATTTTACAACTGAAGTTTCCCCAATTGTTTCACTCTTGGTACCATGAGCAGGCTCCAATGTGCATAACTTGAGTCGTTTAACCCATCGGCTACTTGGATCTGATCCCAAAGAACTACTGGTAGATTTTGACCTTGCTTGCCCATTTGCATGAGAAAAGAGTTGTTCCACATCAAGGCTATGGGTTCTTGATGTGCTAGTTTCCCTGTCAACCATGGGACTTGCCAGAGTGGGAGGCTCATGAGGCTCTTTGTTTATATCTAATAGTGATGTATTCACTGATTTCTCTAGGTTTTTCCCTCTAGCCGAAATTGGTGCACCTTGAGATGCTGGCGAGTTTTGACTATCCTTGGAGCACTGCAAAAATCAAAATTTGATAATTCATGCCTGATTTACCTCTCAAAGTTAGAAAAGTATCTGCTTTAATGAGGCGTGATCTGGTTGCTATAAGAAAACTCTTGAGAGGATCAAGTTATCAATTTAAAGAACTAATTGTGTGTGTGTGTGAGTTTATGTTTGGGTATGAACAAACAGTTTCATTAAAAATAGCAGTGTTTCTATAGTATCATACAACACTAGTCAAAATCAACATGAATGTATAAGTTATTGAAATTCTTAGTTTTCCCAAAAGCCAGATTATGATGTATAAAATGTCAACAACCAAATAATAATGAAATGGTAAAGAAGGATGATGATGGAAGATTAAAAGGCATGGTATCAAGAAGACCAAACACGGGAAACATTACCTTATTTGATTGAGATGGAACTTCTCCTGCAATAGGCAGGAAGCAGCACTATAAGTTCCAAAAAACAACATTAAAGCCATCAAACTTGTAGATCGTGGCATTTTCCAAATAATAAAACTACAATTTAAGTTCACTGAATTAATGGAATATTAAACATTATGTATTGATTAATCAAACTCAGTATATCTGAAAAGTTTTTATAATATGAAGCGTTAAGCATAGCATTATATGGTAAGTCTTTTCACATTGTGCTATACCTGGAAGATTACTCTCATGTAAAGTATCAATGTCCATAGTGTCAGGTTCAGAAGATGATTCATTCATCAGGCTTGTTGGACATTTGAAATCTTGGATATTTTCCTTCCATTCACTCTTTCTGGATCTCCCTAGAGTTTTCGGCTTCAGGCATTCAACAGTATGGTCACTCATGGGTGGAGTCGGAGATAAATCAAGGATCTTATTGAAATTATTCCCTTTGAATTTGGTAGGTGCCACTAACTCTCTAAAGAACTGACCTCTGTCAGATGAATTAACATCGGTATTTTTTGACATCAGACTACAATGTGTTGTCTGCGAAATTTTGGGATGACCTCTTGATGATTCTTCTATAGAATCTATACTGGTGTATATCTTCGCAGCCTTCACATTATGAACAGAACGTGGCACTAGAGCTTCCAAAGAGCTTACACCGTAAAAATTTTGTGGTTTAGTTGACTCAAAGAGTGCAGTCTGGTTTGTAATGTCTGGATTAGCAATAAGATTTTGAATCTTGCGGTGCTGACTATGAACAACGTGTAATCCATCATCATCACTGTCAGCTATGGGATCATTCGGGAAATGAGAAAAACTGCCTTGCATCAATCTTGGAAGGGAAGATCTTTGAGGGTCTAACAGGCTACTCGTCTTTTTATCACGTATACAAAGAGAAGAATAACTCTGATATTTAGTGCTTGGGTAATGCTCTTGGGATGCTAAATTGTAGCTTGATCGATATACTTTGAGCGGTCCACCAGTGATTTGGGGCATCACAGTTTTTCCTTTGTCGCGTCCATTTGTTGGCACTATCTCCGAAGCTGATGTCACCAAGTTGTTCCGCAATGATGTTGAAAGACCTAGGCTTTTCTGTTCAGCAGCACACGGAGATTTCACCGGCACTCCTTGAGATGACAATTGACACTCTTTTACTGAAGTTTCTATTTTAGGAGAAGCAGCAGCTTGGGCAGATATTATTGGCAAGTAACCCCCATCCCTATTGAGATAAACATTGTCATCTCCAGAGCAAGACTCTGTACCCGATTTACCATCTTCCTCACGGAAAACACTCTTCTCTTCTCTCTGAAAAGCTGATCTTCCATTTAACTTCTGAGAAAGGCTGGATATAAGAAATGATTTGGAATCAAAGGTTCCTTTCTTCCATTTTCCGGTTTCCTCCTCATCAAGAAATGCAACCCTTGTAACCCCAGCTGCATCTCCAACTTCCGCAGCATGCATAGAACTATCCGATCCAACCTCCGAGCCACCAACCAAATCACGCTGTTCAGCATCACTGTCTTCTTTCATTTCTTTAAGCTCACAACCAACACTCAGTCGATTGCAAGCAGGAGTTGTTGCTGTATTGTTGTAACTTGTGTGCTTCTTCCAATGAGCCATCCATGGTGATAGATAACCATGCATTGCATGAGCATCAACCCTCTCACCATCATGACATGCACTGGCAGAAATCTCATCAGGCATCATAACTAACTGTTTTTCCACCACCACCACAACAACACACACCACTATTTTGACATAGTCAACACAAACATGTGTTCAAACCCTGGATTTTCAACACAGTGAATTAACCTCCATTAATAAACCATTACATGCAGACAAAGAGAAACAAACCAAAAACTAGATCACAAGTAACTAACACCACTATCACATGCAAAAAAGTCAAAATCATATTCTAACCTACCTAACACAGAAATTGGTACTAATTCAATAAATACACATTGGCGATTATGTTTTTTGAAGCTAATTTCAAATCAAAATCATCTCTATGTAATTAAATAAATCTGTCCTAGCAGTAAATCGAACTTCCATGGAATTCACCAAAATTGAACTCAACTAAGAAATTTATTCAAAAAATGAAAAGAAAATTCCAACGAACCTTCCAAATACAGTGACGCAGAAGATCGAACTGGGAACCGCTGAAATGAAGAGCACAACGAAATACGGTTGAAAAATGAAAGAAGAGGAAAAGAAAATGCTTAAAAAGAGTGAGAAGTGTTACTGCTTTAAATCAACGGTTATAAGCTCGTTAAGAGTGGGTCCCACATGTATAGAGTTCATCTAACCGTTGATTTTTGTACTGTGTTTATTTGTCTTCTTTTGTTCTTCTATATATCTTTCCTCAGCCACATGAATCGCAAAATCGGGATCGAACCAATTGGACCCACCCATGTACACTTTTTTGTTCCTCCCATTGGCTGTTCCCTACTCTTTTGGGTTTTCTTTTCATTTCTCGTACGTTTCGACCTACGCGTAATTATTGTGGCCACTTTATTAAACTTTAAAATTCCATGTCCGTTTATTGTAAAGTTTAACTATAAATACCGTTATTCTCATATTGAATATCATATTATAGATTTAAATTGGCAGATATTATAATTTAGATATTATGTTATAGATTTAAATTTGAAAGTTATTAATTGTGCGCTTTGAGTTTTAAGTAAGTGTTTATTACTGTGTCTATCAACTCATAAAAATAATGCCAATTATTATTAATCAATAAAAATAATGTTTTTTTATTTTGTTATTGTTTTTTTCTTTTTTTGACTTATTGTTTTATTGTTGAAAGGTTCCGAATCTTCTTTTTGGTCAAATATAAGGAGGAAAAATATGAAAATCATTTCTTTCTTACGACTCATAAAAAAAATATATGGATCAGACCGTACCCAAAACAAAATATCTGGACCAAGAAGATAAACAGCAATAATGTTTTAACTTCTGTATCATTCTTTTGGTACAACCTTCTTCACACACGTTGAATTTATATGCAAGTGTTTTGGTATCCAATCAAATATAAATGTTATTTATCGATATTTAAAAATTATTTAATAATAATCAACGACATTGTTTAACATTATGTTTGGATTTTTAAAATGTAGATCGGAAAGAAATGGAAGGAGTATAATGGAATAAAACATTTTCTCTATTGCTTGAATATTTTATAATTGAATGAATAATAAAAAGTAATTTCATCTTATTTCTTCTAAATTGAATTGAAACAAATGTGAAGATAACTGATCTAGTAAGGCCGAATACATTTCATCATATTTCACTTTTTTTTCTTCTTCTTTTTAACGAATCAAATAATAAAACACTAATTTATTCTATTTCATTTCATTTCATACCATCAACTCAAACATTATCTAAAGATTAAAGTTTACGAATATCATTATTCTTATAATTGAGACAATAATTTGATTAATATCAATACAACGAGTTGACTTTTAGAGGATATATAGTAGTTTTCCGAGTATCAATCAAGTTACTCTCTCACCCTTAAGAATGAAGAGGGTCATAAATTTCTAGTAATAATGTTTGTCATCGTTGAAATTTTAAGGTATAGTTCACGTAGTGAGTCATTTTAAGATTTGTTTGAATTTATATTACCGACGTGTACATCAAGTTATTTTTCCTGTATATTCTATTAGAGTCAGAATCATTTAGTTTGCATACCAAACATGCACTTAAAATTACAATTACAAATTTTCTATTTATTATAATTACAAAATTATTATTTGATTTTAATTTCCCTAATTTATATAGTTATATATTGGTGTAGATATTTTCTACACTATTAATTAGGAGGGTAAAATAGGTCCGCTCACTTCGCCCCGTCCCACTTCGTCATGAACGGGTCTAAAAAGGGTGTGGGGTTGAAAATCTTACCCTTAAGAATAAGGAGGGTTATAAATTTCTAGTAATAATGTTTATCATCGTTTAAATTTTAAGGTATAGTTCACATAGTGAGCCATTTTAAGATTTGTTTGAATTTATATTACCGACATGTGCATCAAGTTATTTTTCTTGTATAATTTATTAGAATTAGAACCATTTAATTTGCATACCAAACATGCACTTAAAATTACAATTATAAATTTTTTATTTATTATAATTACAAAATTATTATTTGGTTTTAATTTTCCTAATTTATATAGTTATATATTGGCGTAGATATTTTCTACACTATTAATTAGGAGGGCAAAACAGATCAACTCATTTCGCCCCGTCCCACTTTGTCGTGAACCGGTCTAAAAAGGGTGTGGGGTTGAAAATTACCATTCAAAATTATAGAATATGCCATAAAAAGTTAATGATTTAACTGTAGCAATTCACAAGTTATTAGAAATATGAAGCTAACATCGTAAAACCATAAAACCTTAATAAAATTGTCTAATATTTTGAGAATTAGTCAATAATTATTCGTCAAACAATATAGAAAATATTAAGATTAATTGAGTTGAGCTAAAAATAAGAGAGAGAGAGAGATAGATTAAAATGGACTAAGACTTTTGATTAAAAAAATTATTTTTATTTAGACCCTGACACGTCAACCCGCCTTTTTTTTTGTGGGTTAAGCAGAGCAGACAAACTAGTGATGGTGGGTTGAAAATCTCAACTCTCCCCTCCAAAAAATGATGGACAAAATGGATTGTACCGACGCACCAACCCATTTTGCCATCTTTGCTATCAATCAATCATAATCTCACTATTTCACTATTTAACATAATTCAAAGGGTTAAATATAATGTTAGTCATTACAAAATTATGATCTATTAAATTTAGTCACTAAAAAAAATTATTTACTTTTAGTCCTTATTATATTTTTCAGAGACTAAAAGTATCATTTTTTACAACAACAAAAAAATCAAAATAAAGATTAAAAGTGAAAAAAAAAATAATGACTAAAAAATTGAGAAATTTTGTAAAGAATAAAAATAAAATTATACAACAACTGAAAACTTATTTAATCTTAATTAAAAATTAATGTACTTAAATCTAGATAACAAACAATTATGTTTTGTCAAATAATAAATTAAATTTTTTCTTTTTCTTTTTAAGATTAGGTTTATGTTATCCGAATTTTTTTAAATTGTTTAAAAAGAAATTTTTTATTTTAAAATCTTAAAAGACTCTGATCATTCTCCATTTTTAAATCAAATTCTCCATTTAACATTGACTGCATAAATTACAACCATACCAATGCGGTGGAATAATGTATGCACTAGGAGAGGCGGTCATACCGTTGGCGTTGGTCAACTATTTGGAGTGTCCACCAATCTTTGTAATTGTTGGACTAATTCATGAGTATAATGGTATGGATTTCAAGTGTTACTTCTTGCATGAATGCATTCAATTCAATTAAACTAGAAATTTGAAATGCGTGTAATTTATTCAAGGTCATTTTTTTTTTACTTAGGTATTAGGTAATTGGGGTAATAATATTTGTCATTTTAAAAAAAATTTAAAAAAATTGATGTTATTACTCTTAGTCTCTTACATATCAATGCTCTAAAGATCTATCAATTTTTCCTAATCCTTTTTCCGCTTCATTTTAATTGTTTGATTTGAGTTATGTGCCGTTTTAAAAAAAAAATAATTAATTTGTTAATTTTAATTATAAAATGAGTTTCATATCATAAAAAAATAATAAAATGAGTTTTATTTATTCAAGTACTCTATTAATCAGTTACTTGATAAATTTGATGAGTAGAGATTATTGACGGATCCATAAATTTTGATTAGTAGAGACAAAACTATATGCTATAAATATTAATGTAAAAATATATCAAGATGTAAGTGATAAAATAATATAGGCTTAAATATTTAATTCGTATTTGTAAGTTTGTGCATTTCTCATTTTTGTTCCTGTAAATTTTTTTTTTAATTTTAATTATATAAGTTCAATTTAGTTTTAAAATCATTTTTGTCGTTAGTTGAGTTAAAAAAATTAATGTGTCAAACATATGAATGACGTCACAGTTTGACATGGTAGATATATAAATTAAATAATAAAAAAATAAAATTGAGGAAAGTTGAAAGTGTTATGTTATATTTTATTCTTTCATCCAAATTAAGAAATAAGTTTAAGGTTTATTTATTTGTCGTTTATGTTTGTGGGTGATGTACTATTCCATTTCGTTGTCTTTCTCTTCTTTTGGAAATGAGTTTATTTAGTTATTGTTTAGGTTTGTGTGTGACGTATTATTTAATTTTCGTTGTCTTTTTCTTTTCTTTTGGAAATGAGATTATTTATTTGTTGTTTAAGTTGTTTGTGAGTGTTGTGGGGACCAAATGCATGTTCGAATCTTCATGTGCTTCTTCTTCGTTCAACAATGGCGTCATTTTCTTCTACAACAAACTAAACTATTTTCAATTAACTTAATGTGTTAATTATCCAATGTCAATTACATGATGAATAACCAAATGCGGAAGCGTACCTGTGGGAATTGTCATTAATGAAATCTTGGGATGATGATGATAGAGCCAATGGGTTGAATGATCTTCCTCAGCAAAACACCCTGAAGACCTTGCTCTCTTGATGGGGATAGAGAGAACCAGAGAGTTTTCTCCTTTAGGGTTTGAAACTGAATAGTCTTGTTGTGTTTGCCTTGGGGACCATTACCCCTAAATATAACTATTATTAGTTATATCCCAAATTGCAGCATTTCCAATTCAGCCCCTCATTAAATTAGAAACTGCCTGGTATCTACACAATTAATTTTCATAACTATTATGCTCTTTAGCCATAAACTATTATATATTATTTGACCCCTAGTTTATTGGCTAATTATATAATGACCCTAACACACTTTATTAATTAATTACATATGTGACCCATAAATCTTACAATCTCCCACTGGTCACACATGTATCCTTAGGAGTGTGTTAGACTTTATGACGTCAAAAATGTCATTATAATTACCTTGAGTATAATCCAAATTGTCCCGTCCATTAATCATATCAGCACATGGAACCAAAGAGGCTTTCGTCATAATAAGCATAACTAAACCCATCAATGATCACCCGTACTGACACAACTAAATGACATAGACCCATTATGAAAAGTGTAGCATGAAAATTACATGAAGTTGGTCAATGCATGTCAATTTTCAACTGGTCCTACTTTATCGAATGAGATCATACCATAACTTAAATGTACAAAGTAACCAAAAACTGAATACTTTAAACTTTATTTCTGATCAGAAAGTCCAAATACAATGTATTTGTACTTTACAATTAAACATAGAACATGAATTACATAATGGACGAAACTCCCACTAAAATCAAGATTCCTCAAACTGTAGCACACCCATGTGAGCAGTATGCTCATGAAAGACCTTGGGTGGTAGACCTTTAGTGAGTGGATCCGCAATCATGGAGTTTGTCCTTAAGTGTTCTATGGATATCTGTCCACTTTGTACCTTCTCTTTAACAACTAGGAACTTAATGTCAATGTGCTTTGACTTGGTTGAGCTCCTATTATTGTTAGAATACAGGACTGCTGATCTATTGTCACAATACAACTTGAGTGGTCTTTCAATCCCTTCAACTATTTGCAGCCCTGTGACAAAATTTCTCAGCCAAATGCCCTGGTCAGATGCCTCATGAATTGCTACGAATTCTGCTGCCATGGTTGATGAGGCAGTAAGACCTTGCTTGGCACTACGCCAAGAAACTGCTCCACCAGCTAACAGAAAGACATAGCCTGAAGTTGATCTTAAGCTGTCTTGGCATCCCGCAAAATCCGAGTCAGAGTACCCAGTGATCTCTAACTGGTCTGACCTCCTATATGTGAGCATGTAGTTTCTTGTTCTCTTCAAATATCTCATGACCCTCTTGGCTGCTTTCCAATGGTCAAGACCTGGATTGCTTAAATATCTGCCTAAAATCCCTACTATGAACGCTATGTCTGGACGCGTACATACTTGGGCATACATAAGACTTCCTACAGCTGAAGCATAAGGGATCTTTTGCATTTCTTGAATTTCCAAACTTCCCTTAGGGCACTGTTTGAGACTAAACTTGTCTCCCTTAGCAACTGGGGTGTCCCCTGGTTTGCAATCCTGTAACCCAAACCTTTTGAGAACCTTATCGATATAGCTCTTTTGTGACAATCCAAGAATACCTCGAGATCTGTCTCGGTGTATCTGAATTCCTAATACAAAAGAGGCGTCACCAAGATCTTTCATCTCAAAATGCTTTGATAGAAATTTCTTAGTTTCGTGCAACATGCCTATATCGTTAGTGGCAAGCAGTATGTCATCAACATACAAGACCAGGAAAATATGTCTGCTCCCACTGAACTTATGATACACACAATCATCAACTGTATTCATCTCAAAACCAAATGAGAGAATTACTTGATGAAATTTATGGTACCATTGACGAGAAGCTTGTTTTAGCCCATAAATAGATTTTCTTAGTTTGCACACCATATTCTTTGGGTCTCCCAACACAAAGTTTTCTGGCTGCACCATATAGATCGTCTCATCAATGTCGCCATTGAGAAAAGCTGTTTTTACATCCATTTGATGAAGCTCCAAATTAAAGTGAGCAACAAGAGCCATGATTATTCTTAAAGAGTCCTTCGATGAAACCGGAGAGAAAGTCTCTTTATAATCAATCCCTTCCTTTTGAGTATAACCCTTAGCTACAAGACGTGCCTTATATCTCTCCACATTACCATTGGAATCCCGCTTGGTTTTAAAAATCCATTTGCAACCAATGGGTTTCTTTCCTTCAGGTAATGGGATAAGTTCCCAAACTGAATTGTCTTGCATAGACTTGTACTCCTCATTCATTGCTTCGATCCACTTATCTGAACGAGAATCTTGCATGGCTTGATGAAAGTTGACCGGGTCGTCTTCCGTCATGCCAACATTTTCCTCTACCTCATTGATAAATACTACATAATCATCCGAAATAGCATTTTTCCTTTCTCCAGTGGATCTCCGCAATGGAGTTGGCTCTTGAGGCACTTGTTCTTGAGGATCTTGAATTTGATTTTGATTTTGTTCTTCCTGAACAACCAGATCATCTTGAGTTTGTTCAATAATGGGAAAGTCAATTGGTGGAAGAATCAGTTCTGGAATTGTTACCGATTCTTCCTCAAAGACAAAATCTTTAACCTTAATCTTCCCCCCAAACTCAATATCCTCAAAGAACGTTGTCGTTCCCGTCTCAAAAATTGTTCTCAAATTAGGATCATAAAATTTATAGCCCCTTGATTTTTCTGAGTACCCTATAAAATAGCTGCTAATTGTTCGGGGTTCAAATTTCTTTTCATTCGGCCTATAAGGCCTTGCCTCAGCTGGACATCCCCAAACATGAAAGTGCTTCAGGCTAGGCTTACGCCGAATCCAAAGCTCATAAGGTGTTTTAGCCGCTGCCTTAGTTGGTACTCTATTAAGAATGTATGCTGCTGTTTTTAATGCCTCTCCCCAGAGTGACTCTGGCAAGGTGGAATGACAAATCATACTCCTTACCATATCCTTAAGAGTCCTGTTTCGTCTTTCAGCTACACCATTCATGCTGGGTGACCCCGGCATAGTGTATTGTGGGACGATTCCACATTCCTCTAGGTATTTGGCAAATGGTCCCGGACGTTGTTCACCTGAACCGTCATATCTGCCGTAGTATTCACCACCACGATCAGATTTGACCTTTTTAATTCTTTTATTAAGTTGATTCTCAACTTCTGCCTTAAAGGATTTGAACACGTCTATTGATTGGGACTTTTCGTGAATTAGATAAAGGTAGGCATATCTCGAATAATCGTCTATGAATGATATAAAATATTGTTGACCATTCCAAGAAGGAGTTGGAAATGGCCCACAGATGTCCGTATGTATCAATTCTAAGACGTCTGTAGCTCTATATGCGCCTAATTTCTTATCTTTAGTCTGTTTTCCTTTAATGCATGCTACACAAACGTTAAGGTCTGTGAAGTCAATGGAATCTAAAATTCCATCTGACACAAGTCGTTCAACTCTATTTTTAGAGATGTGACCTAGACGTTTGTGCCAAAGCACTCCTGAATTGAAATTGTCAATTTTCCGCTTAGTACCACGTGATTCCACATTCAAGGTTTCATTATAGTTAGCCACAGTTTCCAACAAATAAAGATTATCATAACCAGAAAGTAAACCGGTTCCAACAACATTCGAATTTAAAGACAAAGTAAATTCTTTATTCCCGAATGAACAATAATATCCTGATTTGTCCAAATAAGAAATAGAGACCAAATTCCGTCTAAATGACGGTACAACAAAAGTGTCTTTTAAATCCAAATAATGACCGGAACTTAATAATAATCTAAATTTTCCTATGGCTTCAACTTCTACCTTCTTCCCATCTCCTACATAGATCCATCTTTCAGTATCACTAGGCTTTCGGAAGTTCAGGCAACCCTGCATTGAAACACTGATGTTAGTAGTTGCACCAGAGTCTAACCACCAAGTGTTTCTAGGTACTGAAGCTAAATTAACCTCAGAACAGACCAAAGACAGAATCATACCTTTCTTAACACGCCAAGCGTGATATTTGGCACAATCCTTCTTCACGTGTCCAGAACTCCTGCAGAAGAAGCAGTTGTTATCCTTAGTCTGCTTCTTTTGTTCTGGACCCTTAGCAGCAGCTTTGTTCTTGGGCTCCTCAATTCTTTTCCTTTTGCCCTTGTCTTTAGAGATGCTAGTAAAGTGAGCACTTTCAGTCCTATCTTGCTTCAGCCTGTCCTCTTCTTGCACACATAATGAAATGAGCTCATTAAGAGTCCATTTCTCCTTTTGACAATTATAAGTCACCTTAAACTGACTGAATTGCGAAGGAAGAGACAGCAATACTAAATGAATGAGTAAGTCATCTGACAACTCAAGCTTTAGACCTTTAAGCTTAGAAGCAATGTTGGACATCATCATAATGTGCTCTCTTATATTTCCCTTGCCTTGATACTTCATGGAAATTAAATTCTGAAGCAAAGAACTTGTTTCAGCCTTATCACTTTTTACAAAGCGTTTTTCCATCTCAACAA
>NC_021165.2:69550329-69569670 GCF_000331145.2 Cicer arietinum | reverse complement strand
AAATTCCCAAATTACAAACCCTAATTTTTCAAACACGTTAAAAATATGGATTCCATAATATATATATCAAAATTCTCAAATTACAAACCCTAATTTTTCAAACATGTCAAAATTCCCAAATTGAATCCTAAACAAAGACAATAACCGAATTTCATCATGAATTAAACATGGTAGGCTCTGATACCACTTGTTAATTATCCATGTCAATTACATGATGAATAACCAAATGCGGAAGCGTACCTGTGGGAATTGCCATTAATGAAATCCTGGGATGATGATGATAGAGCCAATGGGTTGTGACCCATAAATCTTACATAATGTGGTGTAAAAGAGCAATGCATATATTCATCTCTAACACTAACGAAAATCCTAAACGACGATTTTAGAGATGTCCTCATTAGGATGTGAGTAATTTTTCTTAAATCTTATATTTTTATGTTTATTTGGTAGTTATAATTTACATTTACTAAGTTTAATATTTAATTTTTTATTTTTGTCTGTAGACCCTTATAGTTCTCAATTGTTTGTATGGGATGATGAACTCGATATTGATCCAAATTTGTCAACTCCGACGTATAACAACTTCAAAATCAGCTTCGCAAGATGTTTTTGTTAATGCTTCAACAACAACATTACCACTTTCACATTCATGTGAATGCAAATATAATGAGCTTGTGAAGGATGCTATGAAAAAGGTTGACACGCATCAAAATATGAAGATGAATATGAAGTTGGACAAGAAAAATAAGATAGGAAAATGGTTCATGGTTCTTTTGTTTTTTTGTCTTGGGTGATTTTTTTTATGGTTTTTAAGATGTTTGTTTTATTGTAATATAGAACTTGTGGGCAATTGTTAAGCTTCAACTATGTAAGTTATTTGTCATATGTTTTAGTCGAATAAGTTTTAGTTTTGTATGAATGGTACATGGGCAGTTCATAATATAGTCGAATTTATAATTGTATGAATTGATTATAAATGTACGAATGGTGCATGAGCAGTTCATGATTATTAAATGGTTGGCTCAAGTTGACATACATATTTTAAAAACTTGATATAATTGTTTATTAAATTTTAAAATAGTCCCCCTAAAATATATAAAAAAATCATTTTAGTCCCTCTAAAATGAAAATTTCCAAAAAAACTTGTACAAAAGATAACATTGAAATAGTTAAATCTAAATTTGTGTGGTATTGTACAACAAATGTTTATAACTATAACCAAAATATATGTTATCATATTCATATCAAAACTTCATAATCATATTCATAAAATAGTACATCAAAGGTTCGTAACCATATCCCAAAACAACAAGCTACATGTCTAAAATATGTGTTATAGTTATGTATCCTAAAATGTTACCAAAAAAACACAACATGAAAAAGCTACATGTCTAAAATATGTGTCATAGCTATGTATCCTAACATATTACCAAAAAAAAAACACAACATGAAGATTTTTTTTATAGTTTTAAAATAAATTTTTTATGTTCAAGTCTTAAAGAATTTTGATCATTCTCCTTTTTAAAACTAAATTTTCCATTTAACGTTGATTGCATAACTTCCAAGATAAGAGTAATCAATTGACCATTTCAGTGTAAACTTTCATAACAAGTGGTGTGATTGTGAAAAATATAAAGTTATACATTTGATAACAGTATGTTCTAGCATAAAATATGATTGTTGGAGTATTATACCTGATGTGTACATGGTGGAAACTGTACTAAAAGTCTACGATAAAAAAATTCAAACATATACCAAACAAATGATATTGGTCAGAATATCAAGGTGTTAAGATGTGTCACAATCCTCGGATGCGGAGAGTTAAGAAAGATCGTTCAAAGAATAAATACATTAGAACAAAAATAGACACTACAAAAAAAGTACTAAGAAAATGCAGATTATGTCGGGTCTTTAGTTATACTAAGAAACATTGTTCAAACTCTGCTAGTGCATCTACTGAAATTTGATATATTTTTTTAGTCCATTTTAATGTATTTTTTTTTTTGAAATTATTAATATAATTTACTTTATTATTATTATTATTTTATTTTATTTATTATATTCGGAGGAAAAATAAGACATAGCGGTTAACAAAATAATATTAAATATTAATTTAACGGAAAAATATGAGTGATTTGTTAAAATAATATAACACATTGTTTATTTTGGCGCATCTACTAAACCGCATTAACTTTATGTTATTTATTTAGTTATGATTATAATTTTGATTGTATTTTAAAATTTTATTATTATTTTTTATTACAATAACAATATTTTATTTTTAATTTATTATTATTTTTTATTTATTAGATAAGAGGGATTTGTTAATAAAATAAAATTATTTAATTAATTAATTTATTTGATATTATTAATATAATTTTGTTTTCTTAAATATTCTAATTATTTTTTATTAATTAAATTAATATTTTTTCAAAAATTAAAATAAAAATAATAATAATAATAATAAGTGAAGTTGGTCGCATCCTCGAAAAAAACAATTATTCACGTGATCGTATCTCATTAAAAAAACAACGAACATTTTAATATATTTTTTCAGGAACATTTTTATTAACTTTTTTCGAAGAAGAGATATATTGATAAAAAAATTCGAAAAGTTTATACAGCAAAACTTTGTATCTGGGTGTAATGGATGGAAAGACACGTGAGGAGCAGGTGACAGAAAATGACACAGCAGGTGCCAATAATAGCATGAATAACAACCTTCCTAAAAATGAGGAGTTAAGACGTGGGAAAAGAGTGAGAAGGCCCACATGGAAACTAACAGACTAGGGGTATTATATGAGTGGTTTAGAGAAGGTATTAGGCATTGATTGATGTATGAAAATTCTCTATCTCTCTCTGATTATTCCTTCGACTCTGAACCTTCTGCCTTCTTCTCCAATTTCAGTTATAGACCTTAGCTTTTCACCTTGAAAACTAAGAGTCAAAGAGAATAATAAAAAAAAAAAGCATTTCCATCAAAATACTGTTGTTCTTCCTGTTCCAATTTTTTTATTGCGTCATTACATTGGTGCTTTCATTCTAATCATGGCAGACAATACTCGGATGAAAGAAATTTTTGCAGAATTGAAGAAAAACGCAGAAGCCATCAATTTGGTATCTGAAGAATTGCACGGCCAGATTGAGCGTTTGGAAGGTTCCACTCGCGCTCAAATCGAACGAATGGAAGCGATTCAGGTGTCTAATGAATCTCAATTCTCACAATTGAATTATGTGATGGCTCAAATTCTGCAACGGCTACAATCGATTCCCGGGTCTTCCCATGGTTCAACGAACTCATACAAAGAACCTCCTAAAAATTCATTTCAGGTACGCTCTGTGAAGCTTGATTTCCCTCGTTTTGACGGAAAAAATGTGATGGACTGGATTTTTAAGGCTGAACAATTCTTTGATTACTACTCCACACCTGATGCTGATCGATTAATTATTGCTTCTGTGAACTTAGACCACGAGGTGGTACCGTGGTACCAAATGATGCAAAAAACAGATCCCATGCTATCATGGCCAGCTCTCACTCGAGCTTTAGAGCTTGATTTTGGACCATCTGCATATGAGTGTCCTAGAGCTACTTTGTTTAAATTAACTCAAGCTGCATCTGTTAATGATTTTTATATGCAATTCACTGCATTAGTGAATAGAGTTGATGGATTAAGCCCTGATGCTATCTTGGACTGCTTCATTAGTGGATTACAAGAGGAGATTCGCAGAGATGTTAAGGCTATGGAACCCAAAATTTTAAGCAAAGCATTTGCTCTAGCCAAACTATATGAAGAAAAGTACTCAACAAATAAACCGAAACCCTTCACAAGCCATGCCAGAAACTATAACCAAAACAATACCACCACCAACAAAAACCCTCAAACTAGCCAAATAACTGACACTACCAAAAACAACTTACCTCCACTCTTACCTACCCCTTAATCCAAGCCATTATACCAAAAAAACCAAAATATAAAAAAAAATTCACCAGCAGAAATCCAATTAAGGAGGGAGAAAAATTTATGCTACTTTTGGGATGAAAAGTTTTCTCCATCCCATAAATTCCCTAACAGACAAGTGATGTTATTGCAACTTGAAGATGAAGAGGAAATTCAATCAGACCAAACAACAGGGGTGTTATTAGAAGAGGCCATTATTAATGAGCACCATCACTTATCCTTGAATGCTATGCGCGGAGCTAATGGGATTGGTACTATTAGATTTACAGGACAAGTGGGCAGCATAAGCGTGAAGATTTTGGTTGATGGAGGAAGTTCAGACAACTTTATTCAACCAAGAGTTGCACAAGTGCTGAAATTCCCAATTGAACCAGCAACAAACCTTAGAGTTTTAGTGGGAAACGGCCAAGTGTTAAATGCTGAAGGCAAGATTCAACAATTACCAGTGCAAATTCAGGGCCAAGAAATTAAAATACCTGTGTATTTGTTGCAAATCTCAGGTGCTGATATCATATTGGGTTCCACATGGTTAGCAACACTTGGACCTCATGTGGCTGACTATGCAGCATTAACATTAAAGTTCTTTCGACAGGGTAAATTTATTACCTTACAGGGTGAGACAAATATGGAGCCTAGTCCAGCTCAACTACATCAATTCAGAAGATTGCATTACACTGATGCTATTGAAGAGTGCTTTGCAGTCCAATTGATAAATAAAGAATTACCCGAAGATATTCTCAGTGAACTACCATCAGCCATTGACCCTGAAATTGCTATGTTACTGCACACATATGCTGATGTTTTCAAGGTTCCATCAACACTACCACCTCCAAGGGAGCATGACCATGCTATTCCATTGCAGCCTGGGTCTGGACCAGTTAAAGTACGACCTTATAGATACCCCCACACACAAAAGGAGCAGATCGAAAAAATGGTGCATGAAATGCTTCAACAAGGTATCATTCAGCCCAACAATAGCCCCTTTTCTTCACCTATTTTACTTGTTAAAAAGAAAGATGGTAGTTGGAGGTTTTGTACTGATTATAGAGCCTTGAATACGATTACTGTGAAGGATAGTTTTCCTATGCCCACAGTTGATGAGTTACTAGATGAATTATATGGGGCTCAATTTTTCTCTAAATTGGACTTAAGGTCAGGATATCACCAAATTATGGTCAAGTCAGAAGATAGAGCTAAGACAGCTTTCCGGACACACCATGGTCATTATGAGTGGCTAGTAATGCCATTTGGTTTAACAAATGCTCCAGCTACATTTCAAGCTTTGATGAATAAGATATTTCAACATGCTCTAAGAAAATTTGTTCTTATTTTCTTTGATGATATCCTAGTGTATAGTGCCTCTTGGAATGACCACCTACAACAATTGGAGTCTGTATTAAGAACTCTACAAAAGCATGAGTTATATGCCAAGTTATCCAAATGCTCCTTTGGAACCACAGAGGTAGATTACTTGGGACACACGGTATCAGGCAAGGGTGTGTCTATGGAAAATACTAAAGTGAAGGCAGTCCTAGAATGGCCTATTCCATCCAATGTTAAACAATTAAGGGGGTTCCTTGGCCTCACAGGGTACTATAGAAGATTCATCAAGGCCTATGCTCACATTGCTGCACCATTAACCGAATTACTAAAAAAGGACAATTTTCATTGGAATACTGAAGCTGAAACAGCCTTTGAGAAACTGAAGCAAGCTATGACAAATGCTCCAGTCTTAGCATTACCAAACTTCAGTCAATCATTTATCTTGGAGACTGATGCATCTGGCGTAGGAGTGGGGGCTGTTTTGGGTCAAAATGGTCATCCCATAGCTTATTTTTCAAAGAAACTGGCTCCTAGGATGCAAAAACAATCTGCATATATCAGAGAACTACTAGCCATAACTGAAGCTTTGGCTAAATTCAGACATTATTTGTTGGGCAATAAATTCATCATAAGGACTGATCAAAAAAGTTTGAAGAGCTTGATGGATCAATCCTTACAAACACCGGAACAACAAGCATGGCTCCACAAGTTTCTAGGCTATGATTTCAAGATTGAGTACAAGCCTGGCAAGGATAATCAAGCAGCAGATGCATTGTCCAGAATGTTTGCATTATCATGGTCCGAGCCTCATTCTTTATTTTTGGAGGAACTAAGAAACAAATTAGTTACAAATGACCAATTGAAACAATTAATGCTGGACTGTAGGAATGCAACAGCAGATAAGCACTATACAGTGCGAGAAGGATTGCTACTTTGGAAGGATAGATTGGTTATTCCAACAGATGATGCCCTGATTCATAAAATTCTCCAAGAATACCATAGTTCACCAATTGGTGGTCATGCTGGGATCACTAGAACGATGGCAAGGCTGAAAGCTCAATTTTATTGGCCCAACATGCAAGAACAGGTGCACGAGTATGTGCAACAATGTGCAATTTGTCAGCAGGCTAAGAGTAGCAATACATTACCTTCAGGTTTGCTTCACCCCTTACCTATCCCACCACAAGTTTGGGAGGATATAGCAATGGATTTTATCACTGGTTTGCCTATTGTGAATGGTTTATCTGTTATCATGGTGGTTGTGGATAGGCTTACTAAATATGCACATTTCTTAACACTTAAGGCTGATTATAATAGTAAGACTGTAGTTGAAGCTTTCATGAGCAATATAGTGAAGTTACATGGAATACCACGGTCAATTGTGTCTGATAGAGATAAGGTCTTTACTAGTACATTTTGGCAACATTTATTCAAATTACATGGAACAACACTTGCTATGTCATCAGCCTATCATCCACAAACTGATGGACAATCTGAAATTTTGAATAAATGTTTGGAAATGTATCTGAGATGCTTCACCTATGAAAATCCCAAAAGTTGGGTTAAAGCTTTGCCATGGTCTGAGTTTTGGTATAATACATCTTTTCACACTAGTTTGGGCATGACCCCTTTTAAAGCATTGTATGGAAGAGATCCTCCCACAATATCTAGACAACCCGTTACTAGTCAAGACCCTATGGAACTGAGGGAACAGTTGGCTAATAGAGATGAACTGTTAGCCAAGTTAAAAATCAATTTATCTAGAGCTCAGCAGACCATGAAAGCTCAAGCTGACAGAAAGAGACATGAAGTTCAAATGCAAGTGGGTGATCAAGTATTGGTGAAATTACAACCTTATAGACAGCATTCTGCTGCTTTACGGAAGAATCAAAAGTTATCTATGAAATATTTTGGTCCTTTCAAAATAATAGCAAAAATTGGAGCTGTTGCATACAAGTTAGAGTTGCCGTCCTCTGCAAGAATCCATCCAGTCTTCCATGTGTCGCAGTTAAAGTTGTTTAAGGGCAATGTGGATGAACCCTATTTACCATTACCTCTGACAGTTACTGAAATGGGACCAGTGATGCAGCCATTGAAAGTCATTGCAACTCGCATCATACTTAAGGGAGCAAGTCAGATACAACAGGTCCTGGTGCAGTGGGAAAATAGAGGACAAGAAGAAGCAACATGGGAGGACATGCAGGACATCAAGAACAACTATCCTAATTTCAACCTTGAGGACAAGGTTGATGTTAAAGGGGAGGGTAATGTAATGGATGGAAAGACACGTGAGGAGCAGGTGACAGAAAATGACACAGCAGGTGCCAATAATAGCATGAATAACAACCTTCCTAAAAATGAGGAGTTAAGACGTGGGAAAAGAGTGAGAAGGCCCACATGGAAACTAACAGACTAGGGATATTATATGAGTGGTTTAGAGAAGGTATTAGGCATTGATTGATGTATGAAAATTCTCTATCTCTCTCTGATTATTCCTTCGACTCTGAACCTTCTGCCTTCTTCTCCAATTTCAGTTATAGACCTTAGCTTTTCACCTTGAAAACTAAGAGTCAAAGAGAATAATAAAAAAAAAAAAAGCATTTCCATCAAAATACTGTTGTTCTTCCTGTTCCAATTTTTTTTATTGCTTCATTACCCTGGGTATCATTCTATATGTCCATGAGTTGGGATTCGATGATAATCGTGAAAGTTATGTTATCTATTTTCTTTGATTAATAATAAACAAGATAACAACATATTGTCATAAACATACAATCATAAATTGGTTGAAGTTAAAATACAGATAAACACGAAGATGTAATAAAAAAAATTGATTAAAAAAAAGGTGTCGTGATATTACACTAAAATTTAAGAAATAAAATTCTAAATAATAGGAAGATACATTTAAATGTTTCGGATGGAGACAAATTTAAATGTTTCTGACGATATTTCAAATATATGGTTACTCAATTATCATCACCCATTTTTACAATAGTTCTACTACAACACAAACACTATCCCTAACTATATAAATACTTATATAGAACACTACTCCCTTAGTCCTAAAAATAAAAAATCAATTCACACTTATTAAAAAAAATAATTGATCCTATTTAATATTCTAAACTAACTTTTGTGAAACAATCACATATATTATTTTCAAATTAATGTATAATGTTTTTTAATTTTATAAATTTGCCAAACATACTAAGAGTAAATATATAAATAATAAAATAAATTTATATTTCAAACAAATCATTGACACCGTTAAAAAAATAATTTAAAATTCCAAAAATAAATCATGAATAAGAAATAAATTTATTTTATATGTTATGCAAGCTAAATAAATATATGAATATATATATATATATATATATATATATATATATATATTATGTAAAAAACAAAATACTGATATAATAAAAATATATTTATTTAAAAAATACAAATTGATTATTATATTTTTTTTTAATTTTGGATAATAATTTTTTTAAAGATTTTAATTTCAATAGACTTTTAATTTACTAAATCGTATAAATGAAAAAACTCTCCTTGTAATAAAATCACACATATTTTTTAATTTAATATAAAATTCAATTATTTTTTAATTTATATTTATGTTTTATTATATTTTAATTTTTTATATTTTGTAAAATTTTATAATCATATTAGAATAAGGATGAGAGTCGTTGTAATGTTGAGAAACAAGTTGGACGATTGTCCTTTAATAATTTTCGATTGTTCCCACTAACTAATACAAGTTTTTTCAACATGTGTTTCACTAAATTACATGATTCATAAAACAGTGTGGTGGTAAAAGTGTTTTATTTTGTTTTTTTTTATAGTTTCTTAAATATAGTTTATTTGATATCGGCTCCCTCAATAAATTAAGTGAACCTTCACAACTTTCAGAATCTCAATCCTATAATCCAACTACTATAGCTACTTCTGAACATACATCTACATTAAACTCCATCCAACACTCGTTACTAGGGTTATTATTAATATTTTGATATTGGTGTTGATTACTCAACCGATAATATGCCTATTCATCTTCATATGTATAGCTTCTATAGTCTTCTTCTTCGTTTGGTATATCACATTTGATGTTTGAAATGCAAACACCACTTTTTTAATCTAACCAACATTTTATCATCCAATAAAAAAAATACATTTATTATTACATTGCTCTCAATTTTATTCTTTACCACAACCTAATATACTCTTAAAACATGTCGTGATATTTTTGAAATTGTAAAAAATAGTTTTAGATTAGTTTATATATAATCATGATTTAAATATATTTTTTATATATACATCCAATCAAATTATAATACACCGTTACATTTTTTATTAAATACATGTATAAATTAAAAAAGTTTTATATTATCTAATATATAACGGATACAAATTATCTAATCTATTCATTAACTAACACTATATTTTGGGTGAATAAATAGCACTAAATGCATACCCTTTTCGGAAAATAGATTACATATAAGTCCTGAATAAATACCATAATAATACATTTTTATAAAAAGAAATAAATAAAATATCTTAATCAATGACTCCACTTAGTTATACGACACACGAGAGATCTGTCGTTCGGGGTTCGGTACGCAACTCAATTACAAATCACGTACAATAAAAATATAAAAACGACATAGAATAAAAAAAGGAAGAAAAATAGAAGAAAATAATCGTTCACACAAATATTCGCATCTCGTTGTTAGATCTGCTGCTACCCCTTCGGTTCCTCCATTAATTCAATCCTCTTCGATCTCGAGCTTCAATCCGTCGTCGCAGGTCAGCTCCTCTTCTTCGCTGAAATTCCATTCTCTCTTTTCTCTTCCATATCCACTCTCCTATCTTCGTTATCCGCAATTCCATTTTCGTTTCCAAAATGTTAGGGTTTTCCGATTCTGCAGTTAACAATTTCTCAACGCCAGATCTTGATTTCAACCTCATCAGTGTTCATGAAAACCACACCGGATTCTCTTGTTTTCGTTAATTTTGTATTTTTTTTAATAAATAAACATTGCGATTATTGGATCCTGAAGCTCTTATTTCCGAACTATATTTGTTGTTATTTTCGCCGGAATGAAGGTTTTTCTTCAATTTATCGTTTTGAACTCAATAAATGTCGGTTAATCTTCTTTGGTGTGTGTATGATTTAATTTAATGTGATTACTTTAGGGTTATACGTTAGATTTGGGAATGAATTGTTCGTTTTTTAAGCTTAGGTTATTTTAATTTTTTTTATTATACAGATTGTGAATTGAATGGAAGGAACTGGAGGCAGCAGTGCCTCTGCTGCTACTGCTGCACCCGTGAACCAATGGTGGCAGGAATTTTCGAAGCTATTTCAATATTATTTGGATAAATCTACGCCGCACTCAACTTATAGATGGATTGGGACTGTTGTTATTGCTTCTATATACGTTTTAAGGGTTTTTTATATTCAAGGATTTTACATTGTGTCTTATGGACTGGGAATCTACATGCTGAATCTGTTGATTGGGTTTCTCTCACCTTTGGTTGATCCTGAGCTGGAGCCTTCGGATGGACCTTTGCTACCAACGAAAGGTTCTGACGAGTTCAAGCCGTTCATTCGCCGGCTTCCTGAGTTTAAGTTCTGGTAATTTCAGATTCTGTTGTGTGCGTAATACATTAATAACACACCATTGTTACTGCCTAAGTTTCGCTGTAACATTTTGAAATTATGTTTATCTAAAAGGAACCTTTGATTAAATATGGGAATTGGGATTTTTGTTAATAGTTTGTGGCCTGCTGCTTCAATGCCTCTCTTGGATGGTTATTGGACTTTTATCTGTCAATATGACATGCTTTAATTTTATTTTTATGTTAATTTTACTCTTATCATTTCTGAATTCTATTTGATAGTATAAGCTTTGTGTACATTGGAAGTAAGATAATACTAATCTATCTAGAAAATATTTCCTCAGTATTTTCCAGTTTCTCTTCCAGAAAACATTTCTGATTATTAGAAAGTATTCAGTTAATCACTTGCACCCAGCTGCCACTGTATGCAATGTAATCTTTCAATAATCGGTTAATTACCATTTGCATTTGGGCTGGTCATTGCACGTAGCGGCAGATTAGAAAATCTAAATGATATTTTATTCTTTTTGAACATGTTTCTGAAAACGTTACTTTCCTAATCAAATTATTTTCCATTGAACAAACTATCACTTTGATATACTTATTTTAAATATGATTTTAGAAGCATTTAGAGTTTGATATGTCACGTTGAAAACTAAGGAACAATGGAACATACCTGTTTCATTATTGTGCATCATTTGATTTGGTCGCGAAATTTCATTTGAAATTTCTTTTCTTTACTTTGTTCAACCGTCGCTTTTGATGCTCTTTTTTGCCTCATCATTTATTTGTGCATTTGAAATGAATCTAGTTTTCCCTAGTTGTCTGGGGATTTCCTTGTAAAATTTCACACCTTCTAAAATACTTTAGTTTTAAGAATCCAAAAGAGTAAAACCTATAAGGGGAAGTTCTTATGCGGCATAGGTGGATATCTCATCGCAATTGTTGAAAACTTATTTTTGTGGAACAAATTTTGTTTAAATAAGATTAGATGTTGCTTGAATGGCTTCATAGATAATGATCTCTGTATTTTGCGACTTTGGCGGTATGAGTTGATAACTTGACATATTTAATTCAGCTTCCCTTAAAGAGGGTATTGCTATAAATGTGCATTCTTTTATATTTTGTTTCAACGATTTATGTAGTAATTTACACTGTTGACTTGCTAAAGCTAACATGTTTCTGTTGGGGAACATTTTAAAGGTGTATCTCCCTTCATGTGAGAGAATAACGATTCGTATTATTCTCATTAAAATGGCTGCAGGTATTCTTTCACAAAGGCTTTCTGCATAGCATTCTTGATGACTTTCTTCTCTGTATTTGATGTTCCTGTCTTCTGGCCAATATTACTCTGTTACTGGGTTGTTCTGTTTGTCCTTACAATGAGGCGCCAAATCGCACACATGATCAAATACAGATATATTCCATTCAGCTTGGGGAAACAGGTTTGTATGCTTAGATTGCCTTTAGTTATTTACCGTGTGACCTGTTGTATGTTTGTTCACTAAAGTCCAGCAGAAACAAGATTTGTTTCGATTCGTATCATTTGCTTGAAAGTTACAGTCTATTTGTTTTTAACTTATTGCAGAAGTATGGTGGCAAGAAATCTTATCCAAGTAGCAGTGGCTCTCGTGCAGACTGAAGCTTCGCTGTGTCATGATTTGAAGAACACAGATCTCAAAGTTAGGTTTTGTGGGCATTCGGGGTACTTGTTTTTTCCCTTTTATTTGAAGGAATTTGTAGTCAGAGTATTAAGGATGCCAATATGCAGTTACAGAAAATATTGGTTTTATGGTTTTATGATATACCAGAAGACATGCTAATGCTGGTAGTGAACTTCATTGTTGATATACGTCAGTATTTGATTCAGTCTTAGATTTGTCGCAAGTCTTGTATTGCGATTGTACTATCGTGATCTCAGGACAAACTTCACACAGAACCTTGATTTTTCTCATGTTCAGGACATGACTATTGC
Organism: Cicer arietinum; assembly: GCF_000331145.2. Classification (NCBI taxonomy): domain Eukaryota; kingdom Viridiplantae; phylum Streptophyta; class Magnoliopsida; order Fabales; family Fabaceae; genus Cicer; species Cicer arietinum. The sequence continues at coordinate 69,556,791 of NC_021165.2, read as the reverse complement.
CTTTGAAGTTTCTGCATCTTTAATTGTTAGGATATTACATTGACTAATCGTCGTGTCAAATTATTCACTTAATTTTTCCCCGAAATATTTTTGTTTATCAGGCAAGCCAATTGTGCTCTAGTGCTGCTGCGTTTAAAAGCGGCAAGTTGTTATATATCCCTTGACTGATAATGCTTTTGACAAAAATTATGAGTGCATAAAGTTTTTTTTTTTATTTTTTTTTTTTAATTTCAAGTTTTTGTGATTCTTTAATAGACATTTCTTCCGGTCATTGTTATAAGAATAATAATTATTTTTATGGTTATTTAAATAGTTAAATAAAATTAATTTTTTAGATTTTATGTAAAACATAATTCAAAATTTTGAATAGCAAACACTTAATTATCAATATTAAATATTTTTTTAATAGAATAAATGAATATAAAGAATGCTACATTAAATGAATAAAAGAAACTAGTAAGCCATTTCAGCTTATAATTATTTCCACGAATTTATTCACTTGACCGGTACCTTCAAATTTATTTTAAGAGATTTTACTCTCAGAGCTGCTTGATTAAATTAGATTCTCTTAATTCAAATCTTTTCAATCTCTGTCAATAATTTTTATTTGGATTGAAATATCATATAGATTATTATATATATATAAACTTATATAAATTTAAAATCATTTGTTATATTATTGAAATATATCAAAATTAATGTCTTATGTATTTTTATTAAATATTTTTATTAATATATTAATCTTTATAAGTTTTAATGACGTATAAATGATATTTGTGTGTCAAAATTTATATACAAAATTTATGTGATATAAATTTTTGATCTAATAATAAAAGATTTCGTAAAAAAATAGAAAAAATGACATCTCAAAATTATTGTGATGTTCATGTAGAAAATAAAATACAAATGTATATTTTATTAATTTCACATTTTTTAGTAATTATTAAATTAATATTAAAAACCTTCTTTATTTATTTTATAAACTATATATTCAAATTTTTAATTTATTTTATTATATATATTATAAAGTACATACCCAAATTCCAAATCCAATGCTGTTGACAGAAAGTTGGAACACTTTTTCGGGAATTTTGATATGGTATCCTGATGAAATTCAGAGTGAAATTAAATTATCACTTAACATTCAATAATTACATCAACTTCTATGTTATGTCAAATTTTATTTTAATTTTGATTACGTGTGTCTGTATCCGACACAACTTCCTTCATATGTATGATATTCGACAACATCTTTAAAAATAACTTTTTTTTGTTTTTGTGCGTTGACACATTTTACATATTTATTTAAGCGCATCTCAAACATATCTATAGAGATCGATAATATGTCAAATAAAAAATAATCAATTAAGACTTTTTAGAGAAATTGTAGGAGTTAAAAATAAAAAAAATAACTTTTTTCTTTTTGTTTCGGCATATCTTAAACATCACCTTAAATGAATCGTATATATCTCTATATGGAATAAAAATATGTCAAAGAAATAATCTTCAATTGAAGAGATTAAATATATTAAATTTAATTAGATAATGCATTTTTGGTAGTTGATGAATGAATGGTTGAAAAAAACTATCATATAGATATATCAATTTTTTTTAAATGAACCAAATTATTCAATTTAAATATATATATATATATATATATATATATATATATATATATCTTATTTTGGAACTTTCATAAATAATATCCAATTTGTATTTAATTATATTAAATAAATATATATGCATCAGTTCCATTTTCCTATATTTTTTTGCATCAATGGATCTATCACCAGCAATGGTCAATTGACTTGAGTTGTTCTTCGAGGTGATGTGATAACTTGGTTATGGCTTTTGCTGCTGTCTTCCCTCCATGCTCGGTTCACGAGATAGAATTATGAGGTATTTTTCATGGTTTAAAAATTATTTTGAGCACGATTGCCTAAATACTCATTATTGTCACTCTTTAGTGGATGTTATTTATCTGGTTGATAAATCTTCTTGGTTCGTTATTTTTAGAGTTATTTAAGTCAATTATATTTATTTTAATTTAATTATTATTTTAAAATAATTTTTAAATAAATGGTTTTTCTATAAAATAAGGTGTTTATAATTTTGTTATGTGGTTTTAGTGCAATGTTGAATTTTGATATAAAAAAAAAACTAACATAATTGTTTTGCATTATAACCATATAAGAAGTTGTAAACCATTAAATAAAGTAAAATTAGTAATAAATAAAAGCTAACATTTATAGTTACAATTTTCACAAAGATACCAAAGCCAATTTGGACCATGAAATTATGAGAAGTGCAAATCAAATCAAAAAGAGAGTAATTTTGGAAAAACAAATGTTTATGTGCTCGATCGCTTTTGAATTTATGAATTATTTTGTTTTTTAGAAATATACTATAATAACTGAAACCAAAATATATGTTTAGGTTTCAATATCATTAAAGAAATATAAAATATTAATATGTGTCTAAAAAATTTAACTTTCGCACATATTTTGAGTAATCGGTCTGACCATCTAAGGAATTAGAGTTGCAATGTTATAAAAAATAAAGTTTAATGGCAGTTTTGGTCCCCTTGTTTTAGCTGAATCGCGAAAGTAGTCCTCCCATTTTGTTTCTCCCCAGTTTTGGTCCTCCAAACAGAATTTTGGTCTGATGAAATTTTAATTTTTAAAGTTGTACTACACCATTTATAATCATAGATTTCATGTACAATTGTTGCAAATGAGATCTTGAGGCATTGTGTGACTTAAATAAATGTAAAAAAAATGAAATTTCATCAAGTTTTTGACCAAAATTTTATTTGATGGACCAAAACTGGGGAGAAAAAAAATATGAGAACTACTTTTGCGAATCAGCTAAAATAAAGGGACCAAAACTGCAATTAAACCTAAAAAATAATAATAAAATTTTTTTAGTCAATGAATTGATTTTCGTCTAGTTTGTTAATTTGACTTAATCAAATAGCTTAGATCATTAATATAATAAATTAATTATTACATAGTAAAAAGAAGACGATTTAAAATGCCTAATTGTTTGTCTCGTATTGAATCTTATCTATTTAATTTTAAATTTGTTCGATTTTATAAATCAATTATTACTTTTTTATTATGCGAGTATTTACAACTTTGTTGAGTTACTGAAATAATACTAATCTATGTTGAGACTATTTTTACTTATCGTTAATATTAAAAAAGAGTTGTCACACACATTCTTGTAAAGCTACAAAGAATGAAGATTATCCCTTTAAAACAATTATTAATCCTAGAGAAGATTTAAAAAAAAGATTAAAATCTATAAAATTAATTATCATATTTAATATAATACAAATTTTATCATATGCATAATTCAAATATTCAAATAAATTCATATTACCATCTCCAACACCATCAAATTCATCAAATAAAGAATGAAAATATGAGTTTATTTAAAGATTTAAGTTATGAATTTTATAAAATTTGTATTATATTGAAGATGATAACTAATTTTACAATTTTGCTTCCCACACCCCTCAAATTACTTCCCACACCCCTCAATTTTTTTAAACCCAAAATACCCAAACTACCCTTCCCTCTATATTCACTTTAACCACTCATTTTCTATCTTCATCATCTTCATCTTCTTCATCTTCATTACCTACCAACTTCAATCTTCTTCAATATTCTTCAATCATTTTGATACATTTCATGTTCAATAATCTTTAATCATTTTGAACATCTTCATCATTTTCATCATCTTCATCTTCTTCATCTTCATTACCTACCAACTTCAATCTTCTTCAATATTCTTCAATCATTTTGATACATTTCATGTTCAATAATCTTTAATCATTTTGAACATCTTCATCATTTTCATCATCTTCATCATTATAGTGACTCAAATCAACTATGTATGTATTTTGTTGTGTTTTATAGCTGGTTATTTTTTTTTCAAATCCAGGTTTCGTACGTGAACTTAGTTCACGTACGTCTACGTGAAACCAATTCACGTACTTGATGAAATTATGAAAATTCAGATTGTACGTGAATTAGGTTTACGTACACGTACGTCAATTAAGTTTGCGTACAACAATGGAGTTTTAAATCATACATTTCTTCAAAATCATGTTCCAAACCTTCATACATTTCGTCACTGTTGTCTCCCCCTTCATCCATTTAACTGCATCCAATAAATTACATAAATATAACAACATAAAAATTCTTAACTCCTAAACACAATAATAAAAAAAAAATATTCAAAAATTTCTCACCTTTACGTGAACTGAGTTCACGTACACATACGTGAACTCAGTTCACGTAAAGGTGAGAAATTTTGGAATTTTTTTTTTTTTTTTTGATTATTGTGTTTAGGAGTTAAGAATTTCTATGTTGTTATATTTATGTAATTTATTGGATGCAGTTAAATGGATGAAGGGGGAGACAACAGTGACGAAATGTATGAAGGTTTGGAACCTGATTTTGAAGAAATGTATGATGATTTGGATCCTGATTTTGAAGAAATGTGTGATGATGTGGAACCTAATTTTGACGCTATGAATGACGGAGTTGAACCTGTTATGATTGATTTGATTGATGTGTTTACTACCGGCATGATGTTCGATACACGAGATGAATTATTGAAATGGGCTAGAAATGTTGGAAGGGAAAATGGAATTGTTGTTGTGATTTTTAGATCTGAAACTGCGACAGCACGACAAAGAACAAAGACAAAATTAATTCTTGGTTGTGAAAGAAGTGGTAAATATAGACCTTGGAAGAATCCTAATCTTACCAGGAGTACTTGGACTAGAAAATGTGATTGTCCATTTAGATTGAGAGGAACACGATCAAGTGTTGGTGATGGATGGTATTTGCATGTAATATGTGGTCTCCATAACCACGAATTGGCCAAAAAACTAACCGGTCACTCTTTCTTAGGCCGATTGTCTCAAGATGAGAAAAATGTACTTGGTGATATGACAAAGAACTTTGTAAAACCAAAAAACATTTTAATGACATTGAGGGATCATAACGTTGAAAGTTTGACGACAATAAAACAAGTTTACAATGCACGTCAAGCATATCGTACATCACTTAGAGGTAATAGAACAGAAATGCAACATCTTTTGACATTGATGAAACGCGACAAATATGTTTATCAATATAAGAAGGTAGATGGTTCAGATGAGTTGAGGGACATATTTTGGACCCATCCAGACGCTATCACTCTTGTGAATAATTTTCACATAATATTGATTATGGATAGCACTTACAAGACCTGTAGGTATCGAATGCCATTACTTGAGATTATTGGTGTTACATCTACTGAAATGACATTTTGTGTGGGATTTGCATATCTACAGTCTGAGCGTGTTGATAACTTCACATGGGCACTACAAATGGTGAAAGAACAGATTACAAGTGGTGAAGTTGAAGTCATCGTTACTGATAGAGACCTTGCTTTGATGAACGCAGTTGAAAATGTTTTTCCAAAAGCAGTGAATTTATTATGCTTGTTTCATATATGCAAGAATGTCAAAGTCAAGTGCAAGATGATCGTGTTTCCAAAAAAGAAGCAAGTGCAAATAATGGAGGCATGGGAGGCTCTTCTGCAATTTGTATTGCTCGACGCTGATGTAGCTAAATATCACTAGAAGGGGGGTTGAATAGGGATTTTGCTGTTTAAAAATAGTTTTCAAGTGTTTTAAAAACTATCCTCTTGCTGAGGATGGCAAGCCCGAGGATGGGTTTTCAAAACTTTCAAATTCATTGGAGTTTGAAAAGGATATTACAAGATAGTATTGGTGATATATGCAGTGTTTGGGAAACCATCAATAGCATGATTGTATTACAACACAATGAGATAATAGCATCATTTGAAAAGAGCATCATTCAAAAGGTGCATCGCTATAGTAACAGATTATACGCGAATTTGCGTGGTGTTGTGTCAAAAAATGCAATTGATCACATTGCGGCAGAGTATGATTGCGTGAAGTATGTAGGTATTGATCAGACTGAGTGTCGTTGCACAATTAGGACAACACATGGTCTACCTTGTGCATGTGAAATAGCCAGGTATAGTATGATCCCACGTTCCATTCCATTAGACGCTATTCATGGTTGGTGGAGTAAATTAACTTTCCATGTTGATGCATTTATAGAGTTCTTGTGATGTTCATTTCATAAGCCAAGCCTTTTATGACCGTTGGAAAATTCATTTGTGAAATGCCAAGGCTTTTCTTCATATTTACGAAAATGCCATTCAGCTCATTTGAAAATATGCATTCCTTGTTCAAGTACGAGGTACTATTTTCTTGGACCTTGGGGACATGTGTTGTCCTTTTCTCTTTCCTTTCTTTAATGTTTGAATATTGTGTGGAGTCCTTTTCATTCTCTTTCTTCAATGGCTTCATAAAGCTTCACAAAGTTCACATGTGACCTTTTTTCTCTTTCCTCCATTTAATTCCTTGTAAGA